>NW_025336126.1:5300722-5444732 GCF_004798865.1 Varanus komodoensis
AGGGTTAGGGCTGTGCACCAGGGTAGGGTTAGGGTTAGGAAAACGAGGTGTCCTGGCATGGTTTTGTTGGTTGGAATGTGTTGAGAAAGGGCAGAAATGATGAGCTGCGCAGAAAAAGGTACTCTAGGAGGGCTTTATGAAAATCGCCCACTTTTCCATGGAACTTGACCCCTATCTTAGGGTTAGGGGTGTGCACCAGGGTAGGGTTAGGGTTAGGAAAACGAGGTGTCCCGGCATGGTTTTGATGGTTGGACTGTGTTGAGAATGGGCAGAAATGATGAGCTGCGCAGAAAAAGGTACTCAAGGAGGGCTTTTTGAAAATCGCCCATTTTCCATGGAACTTGACCCCTATATTAGGGTTAGGGGTGTGCACCAGTGTAGGGATAGGGTTAGAAAAACGAGGTGGCCCGGCATGGTTTTGATGGTTGGAATGTGTTGAGAATGGGCAGAAATGATGAGCTGCGCAGAAAAAGGTACTCAAGGAGGGCTTTTTGAAAATCGCCCATTTTCCATGGAACTTGACCCCTATATTAGGGTTAGGGGTGTGCACCAGGGTAGGGATAGCATTAGAAAAACGAGGTGTCCCAGCATGGTTTTGATGGTTGGAATGTGTTGAGAATGGGCAGAAATGATGAGCAATGCAGAGAAAGCTGTTCAAAGAAGGATTTTTCAAAATCACCCTCTTTTCAATGGTATTTTAGCCCTATAGTAGTTTGAATTTTTTTTTTAATTTAGGTTGAAATTTTTTATTTAGCCCTATATTAGTGGTAGGGGTGTTTTCCAGGGCAGGGTTCGTTTCAGAAAAGCGAGGTTTGGAAAGCGAGGGCTGAACAGCAATCCTTGCCAGATGAAGCAAGCCTGGCCGGAGGCCCAGGACGAAAGATCCACTTGGGTGAAAGATCTGGAAATCCTGGGAGGGATAAGAAATACTGGACACATGAAGGTCTTCCCTGTGTTAGACATTTCACTTGGTACTTTACTGAGGCTGTCTCTTCCATTTTCCCTGGGAAGAAAGAACATCTTTTCCCACTCCTGTTTCCTCCACTGAAGGTAACACTGTGGCATGGACCAGAATTTAGACTGTACCCAAGGCCTCTGTAGAAAATTACGGCATCATTTGGGAAAATGCTGCATTGTCCCATTCTATGAAAGCCACACAGCTGGCTGGAAACATAGGAGAGGCCCCAGATGATGACATAGGCATGTAAGCTTCTGTGAGTCTGGAATCACAAGCACACATTAAAGACCTACTATAGAAAAGCCTTAGGACCAGCGTGACTGTTTGCTTCAAGATGGCACCTGATGTCGTGAAAGGATTGAAGTGGCCAGGATGGGAGGAAGGCAGCTGCAAAAGGCTTTATAAGGGGCAGGAAATTTTTTTAAGGAAACAATATTTTTATTTATGTTCTATGTATTCTTCACAGGAGAGGCTGGGGAGCCACTGTTCCAGGAGCTGGCCAGGCGCTATGTTGACGCCATGAAAGACATGGAGGGGAGGAAACCTGGGCCCACAAGCATTCTGGGTAATGTGCCTCAGAGATCCCTTCTGCAGGTGCTAGCAACCCTTTTATGTGGGAATCAAACACTTGAGGCTCAGTGATGCTTTCCAGGTTATGAAGCAGAGTCTGCGATGTATATGTGGGGAGAGGGAAGGGTTAGTACCTCGGATATGCAATCTAGGAAGGCATATGTTGTTCCCACTTGCAAGTAAGGAGTCTTTTCCTCCACCCCAAGGTATTTCTTCTTCTTTTCCCTTGATCCCATCTCTCTTTCTCACTTCATGCAAGAGAATATGGAATGGCTGCTACTTCTCCTGTCACTGTGGAGTAGAATCTACTGCATTCCCAGTCACAATGTCTGGATGTGAAAGCTGGACCGTGAGGAAAGCTGACAGGAAGAAAATTAATGCAATCAAAACTTGGTGCAAATTTTTAGCAGAAGGGGAAAAGATTAATAAGCCCATCTTCCCAACTCACATGTCTTTTATCTTTGATTACAGTCTTTAGTAGCTTTGTTTTGTCAAAATAAAACAAACATCAGGATCCACTAGATGAAGCTGAAGAGCTACTGCTGGAGTTTGGCCCTTGGGCATCCCCGGGGGTCTTTCTTTTTCTCCTACCTGCAGGGACGTCACAATTGCGCCCAGGGGAGCCCGGTGGCTATCGCATTCCCTTCAACCCCGGAGCCACGGGCTGTGGGGCAGCCATGCGGTCCATGTGCATCGGGCTTAGGTAATGTATGTGGTGAGAGACAAGGATGGGCAAGGCAAGGAGGGCTGACGGCCTGAGTCGGCTTACATCATCGTCATCCTGGCTCCAACGTCTCCTTAGGTACCCTCGTCCCTCGGATCTCAGCAACTTGGTCCAGGTCAGCATAGAAAGTGGAAGGATGACTCATCACCACCCAACAGGTAAAGGGGAGGGAGGGTCAGCAACCTCATTATTTGATGCTTTCCGGGGCTGGAGAGACAGGGCTGAGACGGCATCCTTGTATGTGAGGTAGGCAGTGCTGGTGGCTTTGGGTCTGGTCTCTACCACGCGGCAGAACGAGATGGCAGAATAGCTTGCTGCGCTTGTACTGCAGGTGCTGGAGCCTAGTTTGGAAGGCTCCCATGGTTAACGTGCCCTACACGTTCAATCTAGTACAGCAGGAAGAGTTGGGCAGAACCTTTTCGCTCTGGTGTGTCGGCTTTCTCTTTGTGGAGGGTTTCTCACATAGGGCAGCATTTGGAAGCGGCACAGCCCTGCTGCAGTTTGAAGTAACACAATCCCTTTAACAGCTTTTTCTGCTGGAGGTGTTGATGAAGCTTCCTGAAGGCAAGGAAGAAAATGGTCATGGGAGGTGCCTTTCCTGCAATTCTAGCTTCACCGTTCACCTGGTTCCTTGGAAGTCCAGGATAACCGTTAGCTTAACCTAATATACTTTGCAGTTGCCATGTGAGGATATAATAGGCTAACATCCATCCTTGAAGGATGCTGATTTTACCCCACTCCTCCCTGCAGGATATCTGGGGGCCCTGGCCTCTGCCCTCTTCACAGCTTATGCGGTCCAGGGCCTTCCCCTTGAGTCCTGGGGGTCAGGATTGCTCAAGACCCTCTCTGTTGCTTTGGAGTATGTTCAGAGAGCTGCAGCTGAAACTGAGCCCAACTTGGCAGCCTGGGGCTATTTCCGAGAGAAATGGGAGTGGTAAGTACTCTGGGTCAGAGAAGACAGATTTGGGAGAGAAGAAATGGCGTAATAAGAGGTGATCAAAGTTCTAAGAATGTAAATATGGCTTTTCAGGCTCTGGTTTCCAATGCATCTTTTCACCATGAGATCTAGAAAATTGCTAATTCAGATTATTACTATGCTTATCAGCCAGAATCCGTGGGGGATTGGGTGTGCGCAGTGGTCAGGTCTGCCCTCTTAGCCATTGGCCAATCTGGGAGACTTTGGAATAGGCACTCTTTCTTTCTCAGGCTAACCTAATTCACAGGATTGTTCTGAAGTGGTGTGTGATAGTATATTCCATGTAGTATACTATCACACACACCACTTAAAGTGGTGTGCGTGATAGTATATTCTATCCTGAACATCTTGGGACAATAATTTACATGTCCTTGCCAGAAGTTATATTAAACTGATTTATATTATCATAATATTTACAATAATCTGAATCCTTTTTGCCCCACCTCAGGCAATATTATATGTCCCCATTTGATGAGCAAAATTGAATTAGGAAGCTTTTAATAAAAGATGAATTGGAGGGTTGAATTTTCGCTCATTAGCAACTACTTCAGCAAATACCTGAAGACAGTATTTAACATGTGGTTGGTTTATTTGAAGCAAAGCCGCAAAACCCAAAACTTAATTTTAAAAAATAGCTCTGGTGTAAAGTGAATCTCACCACCATCTCACCTCTGGTGATGGACTTCTGGCAGGCTTGAACTGTAAGGTCCCAGGAAAGGTTTTCATGTAATGGAGTGTCATGCAAAGGAGGCAACTTTCTTTATTTTATTACATTTTAATCTCCCCTTTTGAGCACCTCAGGGCAGTGCATGTGGTCCTTCCCTGTCTTTTTATACTCACAACCACCCTGGATAGTGATGAGAGGAAATGAGGAGAGCCAGTGTGGCGTCGTGGTTAAGAGCGCGGGACTGGGACTCAGACGATCTGGGTTCGAGTCCCTGCTCTGCCATGGAGCCAACTGGATGACTTTGGGCCAGTCACAGACTCTCAGCCCAACCTACCTCACAGGGTTGTTGTTGTGGGGATAAGATGGAGGAGGAGAATGATGTAAGCTGCCTTGAGCCCTTTGTAGGAAAAAGGCAGGATATAAATCGGGGGGGGGGGGGAATGATGGGCCCAAGATCACCCAGTGAGTTTTTTGGCTGGGGGGATTTAAACCTGGGCTTCCCATGTTCTAATCTGACACCCTTGCCCCGTGGTGGCTCAATGGAAGAGCCGCGTACGGTAAATGTCAGCTGCCTGAGAGCTGCAAGTGGGCAGCAAGCAGCAAGGAGGCGCCCATGGGCACTGGCCGTGGGGGGCTAGTGGCAAGTGGGTGCCCGTGGGCACCTGCAGCAGCAAGCCGTGAGCCGCGAAATCAACTCAAGGGGCCGCATGCAGCCGCCAAGCCTCAGGTTGGCCCCCCTTGCTCTAGCCTCTATGAGCCTCGAGGGCTGTGCAGGTTTTCACTGGGGAATCTTTCTCTCTCCTCCCCGCACCCATGTCCTGCATTCAGGTATCTCTCGGAGCGTGGCCTTGCTGACGGCCACGGCCCTGCGCATTTTCCTCCCGCCTACGGTCCTGCTGAGCGTGACGTCATCTACAAGAGCTTCAGCCTGGACGGGTGGGCTGGGCGGAGCGGGCATGATGCCCCCATGATCGCCTACGATGCTCTGCTGGCCGCAGGGGACAGCTGGGAGGAGCTGTGCAGCCGTGCCATGTTCCATGGGGGTGAGTCAAGAGGCAAAGCTCCCCCCCCCGCACCTCAGTCCCAGTGGCGTGTTCCAGCCCGAGGCTAGCTGCATCTGACTTGCTTCTGCATGTGTCTCCCTGCCCCACAGGAGACAGCGACTCCACAGGGGTGATCGCCGCATGCTGCTGGGGCCTGGCTCACGGATTTGGAGGGGTCCCAGAAGGAAACCACATGGAGCTGGAGTACCGGGACAGGATGATCTCCGCTGCGGACAGACTCCATCATCTTGCTTGGGGACAGAGCTAGAGTCCCAGGCTTATGTCTCAGATGTCTGAGACAAGGAGAAGTGGCTGAATCATAAGAGTTTGAAAGCTGCTTTTGCAGAATAAAAAATCTGTTGGCAATTCTGCCTTTGTCTCAGGGTTGCAGGAGGGAAATTGAAATATATCGTAAGGGGATTGTACCTTTCCCCCAGAAACTTTCTCCTAAATTCCAAAGGCATGGGGGGGATGCTAAGATTAATGAATGGTGTGGGAAATGCATTCTGCACATGCCCAGAGGAACTCTTTTTAATTATTGCCTCAACTGGGAGCAAGAATACTTTCTGGGACTGACTTCCCCAGCACTTTCAAAGAATCCTTTCAGACGTAGCTCACAGTTGCTCGACTCCGATATTTCTAATGCTACTCCTCCCGCAAAGAACCCAGTAGTCTTGAACACACACACGGAAGCCCAGCCAAGATGGTTTAATTTGGCACCAAGGCAGTGTTTCAAGGGAGCCAAGCTGGGATGCGTGGAATGGAGAGGGACAGAGAGGGAGAAAGAGAGAAAGGTACTTATGTTAACTCCTGGCCCGGGATGGTAAAGTCATATAAAGGGCTACCCTTCCAAACGTTTGATTAGAAAGCAATTCTGGCGGCAGAGGGTGATGGGATTGCCTCTTATGTTAGGTTGTCATGATTCCTTACAGTAGGGAATTATGGGAAATGTTTCAAATCCCAGAGTGCTCTGGGAACAGCCCCTGCCAGTTATCATGTACTGAACAGCAATGGTCATTGAGACCACAGATCTGAAAGGATGAAGCGTGATGGGATTGGCTGAGGCAGAGGATGCGGGGAAAGCGACTGCAGTGATGGAGGGTGGTGGGGTTGGCCACAATCCCCGAACAGCACCTGGTGGTGGAACATTGTCTGAGAAGGGGAGCTCATGGCAAAAGTGGCATCAGATCAAGACGGGAAGGGATCCATGGGAGCACACCGTGATGGGGAGGGAGGTGACAGGCTTGGCAGGGTGTATCAGCGGCAGAACATGATGAGAAGGGCATGCAGGGATTGTCCACATCCAAACAGGCTTGCGTCCCTGATGGCAGACCATGATTCCCTTTGTCCACATAGAATTATCAGAAGGCAGCAGGTACATTGGCTCATCCCCAAGCAGCAGAGCATGATGGGAGCCTTTTGGCAGGATGCCAGGAAATCCACAGCCGGGCTGGTAGAGAGTGATCAGAAGTGGAGCGTGATGGGAAGCATCGGAAGGGTACTCTCCTTGGTGTGCAGAGTGCCAACGTAAAGCGCTCAAGGTCTCACTGGAGTCTGTGCAAGGTACATGAGGTTGTTGGACGTGGCGGCTAGGACCCCGCGAGAACTTATGTGGGTACTGTAGACACCCCCTGGCAGGTCATTCAGTACTCCGGTGCTCTGGTGGGAAAATGGCAAGAACACTCAGAGAAGGCTAAAGACTGTAATTCTCACATCGCTCCTTCCTCCACCCCAACCTTCTTCATCTTCTCTTCATAAACCAGCCCTTCATCCTATAATTTAACTCCTTCAACTCGAGAACATAAGGAAATTCAAAGCCCACTTAGCAGAGTATTCTGTTCTCACCGGGGGCCAGACAAATGCTGATAAACAGAAGCTCTTGGGTATGTAATAACAACAACTTATCCCCCATCTCTTATCCCCAGTCTCTGATATTCAGAGGTACACTGCTAACAGCTGATGCTCTAATCCAGAGGTGATGAAACCTGTTCCCTTTCTGTGGCTGTTGAACTCTGGTTCCCATTTGCCCCAGTCAGCATGGTCAATGACACGGCATGATGGGAACTGCAGTCCAGCAACAGCTGTAAAAGGGTCTCTACCAATGACACAGCCTAGTAGTGATGAATGGGCACATTTTCCATATCTGGACAAAGATTAGTTTCTAAGATGGAAACTGAAGCATCATCAAGGAGAAATGTGATCCTTTCTGTCCAACAGATATCCTGGGAGTCCAGAGCAGAAGGGGAGGGGGGCACAGAGAGATGCCCCCATTTCAGTAATATTGCAAACTGCGATACTCCTTCTTTGCTACTGACTCACCACCCCTTCCCACAAGTAGGAATGTTGGAGATAATTCCAACAGATCCAAACAAGTTCTGATGTCTATGAAACCAACTGCAAGTAACATGGCCATCTGGCTTCCCTGGAGCCACATGCATTCTGCAGACTTGAAGACCATTTGTTTGACTTTCCATAATTTTACAAAAACTTAGTTGTAGAAAAGTATGCAAAATTGCAACATCCTGAAAATGTGCATTTCTCCCGAGCATCAAGTGTGCAGAAATGTATTTTGCTGGGATTTATGTATTTTGAGAGGCATTTGTGCCTTTTCAGAAGCACAAATTCGTGCAAATACTTAGAAATATCTCTGCACAGAATCCAGTTCTGTCAAAGATGGGACAAAAAAGCACCGATCAATCAATCAATCAATCAATCAAATCTTGACAAAATCCATACAACCTTTCCCAGCAATCACAATTAAGCAAGCATACCATGAGGATTCTCCTGTCAATCAGCCGACATAAGTTGTTCCGACTCCCACCAGCAATGATATAGTCAAGGCCAAGGAAGTGGCAAGTGTAAATCTGAGAAAGAAGAAAGAAAAGAAGCATGGAGCTGACTGGAGCCACAAAGGAGAGCATTACAGCCCAACTGTCCCCTGCTGGCCTTCCACAAATGCAATGCAATGCAAACCACGGTGTGTATCCAGCGCAGTTCAAGTAAGTGAACCGACACACACTGGGAGGGAGGGTCGGAGAAGCGGACAGATAGAAAATGGCACCCATCTTGGCTCTTGGGCTTGGGTATCCAGGGGGATTAGTAGTAAAAAGGAAGGAAAGCAAAGGGTCTCCTCCATGCATCTAGTAATTTTTATGGCTGTCTCTCCCCATGCAAAGCTGTGGCCTGAAACTGTGGCCTGAGAAGCTTAGTTTAAGCAGGACCTGGAACTTGAGAGAAGTTGGCTCAGAAAGGGGACTTTAACCTGTGAGTGACCCCGGAAGTCTTCCGGGATGTCCATGATCTTGGAAGCAGTCTCAGCATCCCATATCTGCATTAGAGAAGAAAAAACGTCTATTGATTTATGGTAATGTATTTAATTGTTTTGGAACTAAACTTGGTCATACTTAAGTAGACCAACTGAAATCGATGCAGTTTATGTAGCTTAGTAATGACTAACTTGTCCCAGTGAATTTAATGGGTCTAGCTTAAGTATGACTCAGTCTGGCTCCAATCAATTGTATGCATTTCTTGCACGGATTTCCAAAACTATGCACACACACAGCCTTTGAAAAAACATTAACAATCTATCTACAATGTAATAATAATTATGCACATCACTGAAAAATATAAGTGTTAGGACCAAAGCAGTTCTCCTCTAGGGACTGCTTTTGTTTTTACTCATGAAGAGTCCCAGATGGCTTTGGAAAATGGTGGAGAGAGACTGTTAAATCCTTTTCCCCTTTGCTCTGTTCTGAATCAATTGCATTCTTCTCACCCTGCAATTCTCTGCTTTTACAGTGCTATTAGCTTCCTAAGAAAACGAACATCATGAGAAACTGCTTCCCCAGCCGTTGCCTCCATGGAGTTATTTGCAGTTATTACAGGGAAAGGGCATAGGAGGACAGAGTTAAATAGCTACTACTATGTCTTAAGTTAGCCTTTTAAACAGTCGGAAGCCAACCCAATAAATTCTTGCCCCCATCATTCATTCATTCATTCATTCATTCATTCATTCATTCATTCACTCCCTTTTCCTCCAGTTAACTTTTTTAAAAATCTATTTTATTTATTAGGATATTTTTATCCTGTCCTATACAAATTGTCCCTCTGGACAGCTTACAGTGTGATAAATGTCCAATAAATACAAGGTAAAATACGACTGAGGATGAATAAAATCAGATCAAAAATGTAAACTTTAAAATATTGGGTAAATAAGGTTTTGACCTGGTGCCAAAAAGCATATAATGTTGGCGCCAGGCGAACCTCTCCAGGGGTTCCTTTCAATTTTATCCACTCAGTTTTATCTCACCACTCAAATAACCACTAACCACTCAGTTTTATCTCACAAAACCTCATGAGATTGCAGAGAGGAAGAGATAGAAAGAACAAGCAGTCCAAAATTTCTTGGGGATTTTTACGGTTGCAGAAGGAATTGACTAGCGATCTCACCAGTCCTAAGTGGACACCGTAAACCAGAAGCTATGACTGTCTACATGCTGTTGGACATCAGATCCCATCAGCCCTAGGCACCATGGCATAAACAATGATAACCGTAGCCCACCAACCTGTGGGAGACCACAGGTTCCCAACCCCTTCTCTGTCTACTACACAATGCCTGTGTTCCTTTCATTCCAATGAACCCAAGAGCCCTTTCTTTCAAGAATTTAGGAGCAATCTCTCTTCCTCTCTCAGCTTCATATCACTTGAAGTGATGTGGAGATATCCTAGAATTCCCTGCAGCCCAGTTTCCTGCCCTGCAAGGAGAATACCCTGCCCCCCTGCATTTTATGCATGAAATAGCCAAAGCACTGCTCTTCTGTGATATGCTACAAGTGGAGCTGCAGTTGACTTCCCATGCGAACAAGATTTATTTTTATTATTTATTTTATTTAGAAAATTTCTATGCCGCCCATTCGCCGAAGCCTCAGGGCGGCTCACAAATATATCAATTAAAATATTATACAATAAAAATATAAAACAAGTTAACAATATAAAATAAGTCGTCCTGTCCGAAGAATAAAATAAATAAATAGTATTAACAGTTAAAATGACGTTTGAATAAAAAAGTCTTCACCAGGCACTGAAAAACAAATAACGACGGCACCAGGCGGGCCTCTCTGGGGAGCACATTCCATAGATTGGGCGCCACTGCAGAGAAAGCCCTCCTCCGAGTACCTACCCTCCTAATTTCTTTCACGGAGGGTTCCCAGAGAAGGGCCTCTCCCGCAGATCTCAGGGGGCGGGCGGGCATATATGGACATAAGCGCTCCTTCAGGTAACCAGGACCCAAGAGCATGCACTTGGTTCCCAACCCCTCTTCCCACACTTCTCCAAAGTATTCAGTTCGGACTCCCCAAGGGGCCTTTTCTCCAACTCTCACCTGCAAGGTGTTGTTCCGTCTCCAGGAGCCTGTGAGAATCTGTGTCCCAGTTTTGTCAATTGAGACTGCGTCCCCACAAATGTGGGGCCCGGAGATGCGCCTGTGAGGGTTGGGGAGCAGGTGAGAGCAAGAAAGGGGTGAGGAGACTCAGGGAGAATGATGAAGGTGGAGGACAGCAGAAAGCAGGAGCGGCGGTGAGAGAAGGGTAGGGAAAGAGGACAGCCGAGGGAGGGTGGGCAGGCATACCGTTGGGAATATTGTGCTTGCACGCTCCAGAACTGGGGAGACAGAAGCCAGAGATATGAGATTAGATGGTGCTCCACCCTCCAACACCCAGCTGATAAAAAGTCCCTTGCTTTCGCACATGGAAGGAGGAAGGCCATTTGTCTTTAAACTTCCTCAGGCGGCCCTTCCGAAGACTTTTGTCTGCTGCAGAACCCCTGCACATTGCAAAGCATTCTGGGATGCATTCTACTGGGCACACTCAGTCTATGAGGAGCAAGCTGGCTAGGACTGCTGTGATGTGGCATTTCCCCCAAGAAATGGAGGACACATCCTAGAAGGTTGCCTCAGCAGCAGAAGGCATGGTCAGCAGAAAAGGCAGCGGGTACAAACTGAGAATTTGCCCCGGTGCCTCTGAGTTCTCTGGGTGCCCTATATGAATGGAGAATGTCTACAGGTCTTCAGCTTCTGAAAGCCTCTGCCAAAGGTCCAAAACATCTATTTTTCTGCCTCTCCCCGTTGAAGGCCACTTGATGGTGCTGCCACTTAGCAAGGACCCGACCTGTCACTCTGTAAATGCCTATCGCCCATCCCTGACCCCAGAAGGTCTCCACCTCACCACATTTTGGACCCCCAGTGAAGTTTCCATCCTTGCCATACTCCCCGTGAGGCAGACATGCCCCCATCACCTGCACCGTATCGTCCCATCCTCCAGAGATGAAGCGGTCGTCATTTTCGGGGAAGAAGGCCAGGGCGTAGACCCGGGATGTGTGTCCATCCATCAAATTCGGGGAATCACTGGTGGAAGAAGCGGGTTGCTGCTTATGAGACCAAACTCCAGGCAAGCAGCTGCTAATACATTTGGTTAGCATGTCCACCACCACCCCCAAGACATACCTTGGCCTGATGTTCTGCTCCTGGCACATACCTTGGCTGAAAAGTTCGCAGCCTGTCCCAGGTCTGAGCATCATACATGTAAATCCCAGACCCGGCTCCTCCCGTGATGAACTTGGAACCAGAGGGGTTGAAGCTGGAAATCAGGGTCTGGCGGTCCTCCGTGAGGGTGCGTAAGCAGGTGTGGGAAGATACATGCCACAACTTCACCTTTCCACCAGAATCTGTGTTTAGGAAAGAGGCCAACACTTTATTATAATGTGCAAGGTAGATCAGAGACCATTTGTAATTATTAACAGTTTATTTTTTTAAAAATCCAATGCAGTTAACCCTTTCTTCCTCCTGTTTCCATTCCCTCCGCTTTAGGTTTCTCCAGTGGAAGGCACGTTGCTTCGCTCCCACTGGAGAAGGCCACATGCGCTGGGAGCCAAAGGACACCGGGAGGGCATGGCCACACCGCCTCACTGTCATTCGACCTGTGGAGGGCTTGGTGGGGGGCATGGCCTGCTTGCACACTGTGTGAGTTGGTGTTCTTTTTGTTCTCTTCATTCGGGCAAGGCTCTCTGAAGGAGCTGTGCTATCAATGTTTGTACTGGTGTTCATTGGAAGTTTGCTTTTTCCTCTGCAAAGTGAAAGATGGATTAAAATATCTTCCCTGCGTTGATTTTTGTTAGTACAATGTCATAACTGAAGTCCAGCCTAAACCAGTTCTTGCTGCATTCTTTGGTGAACTGTATTAATCAGTTACAGATGGTTGACTGCTTGGAGTAATTCCATCCTTGGCAGCAGAGAGATCTAAAGGCAGATGAAATGCCTCATCTAAAGCCATGCCCTGCTGACACCAGCAGGATGGAAGGGAAGGAGGATGAGTGTTCTTCTCCTTATCGTTTCAGTTCCTTTTCTTTAATAAATGTATTTGAATAAATTTCCTCCCATTGTCTCAGGGTAGTAGCTAGAGACTGGGCACGCTTTTGACCCTGCAGATCCAAAGTTGATCCAAGAACTGCTCCTGATCCACCTCCTCTACGGACATTGGAGCTCCAGGGAAGGCATCAGAGGTTTCAGTGGGGTGTGGAGGGATTATCCAACATCTGCTCGACTCCCCTGAGATGGGGCTTTCTCTCCACTGCCAGGGTGGGTGGGGGAGATCAAATCTATCGTTTAGTTCTAGAAATGCTAGGGTGGCCATGCAGCCTTTTTCAGAGCAAGCTTCTATTTCAAGAACTGCCAGGGGAGTGTCCTCTAGCTGAACCTGTCCTCTTTTTGCAAGGCTGCCATTTCCAATTCTGCTTTAAACCTAATGAAGCATAAGAAATACTTTCCATCACCTGGACAGCAGATTGAAAAGGCAGGCACACCATTCACCTGGTCACAGGCTTCCAAACTATGGTGGGAAGTATGTTTGTTTAAATTAAAACAATTATTCCTAAATTTGCATCTATGCAAATTATATATGAACAGATATTTATGCCAATTGATGCTCTCCTTTTTGGTGATGCATTTTCTCTCTTTTGGCAATTCAAAAGTAGCCTTCTGGGGAAAATAGGATTGTGGTCTAAGACTTCTTAAATATTAAAAATAATGGGATAGTGCTTACCCATGTTAAAAGCTAAAAAAGCATGTTAAAAGCACTTTCTTCTTTTAAAGTCAAAGGTGACAGTAGTGGCTTCCTTGTGTGTGTGTGTGTGTGTTGAATGTGATAGGCACTGTTTGCACCTCTGCCATTTAAGAGCCAGTGTGGTGTAGTGGTTAAGAGTTCTAGTCCCCGCTCAGCCATGGAGCTCACTGGGTGACTTTGGGTCACAGACTCTCAGCCCAACCTACCTCACAGGGTTGTTGTTGTGAGGCTAAGATGGAGAGGAGGAGAATTATATAAGCTATCTTGAGTTCCTTGAAAGGAAAAATGGTGGAATATAAGTATAAGAAAGAAAAGATTAATTTCAGGGTTGGTGAACTCCATGACTGTTTTAGGTCACAGTTATTCAGAGTCATCCTGAGCTTTTCTACAGAAGATTAATAATTGAATTTTAGTCTTCTGTATCTAGTTTGGTTTTGTCATAGAACTGAGATCTGAGCACTACATGGGAGGCATTTTCTTTCTTGCTTTTCCCCTGTATAACCTCTAGCTGCCACTGTGCTATGGCAGAAAAGTGCTAATATACAAGAGGAAATTACACTTCCCTTCGCTTTCACAGTTAGAGCCCGCATTCCCCTGCTCTTAAAAATCTCACAGGAAGCACTGGTTAGACACAAAAGTGAAACTGAAGGTTATGATGGTTGTCTAAAGAACCTGTTAAAAACTGTGATCTGGAAATGTCAAGCACAGAATAAATGCCTCATGTAAGAAAGCTCTTTCATTTTGCCACAAATAGGGCACTCTATCCAGTACATGTGAAGGCAATTAAAATCACTGATTCCTACCATACTAGTTTCGCCATACCAGTTCCCACTGGCACCTGCTATACGTAACATTCTTTAGAACCAAGCACAACCCTGGAAATATCGCCTTAAAATGGATCAGCGGCCCAAGATTCATTTTTAAGCCTTTCAAAATCAAATGTGAAAATGGATCGCTGCAATAGCTTTGAAAATGGATAGCTTTTTTTTAATGACCAAATGTTGTTTCCTTCCAGGTGAAGGGAGAGAGACTGACACAGATCAAAGGCTGAAAGGAAGACACAAGATGGAAAAGAGGACCTGGAGAACCGCTCAAGCTCCCAGAAGGACAGAGAGCAAAGGTCAAGGTCTACCTGTCGAAAAGGCATCACTCACAGGTGGCAAGCAAGACGTCCGCGTTGTGGGCCGGCCCACGGGGCATGTAGCGCAGGGACGTGAGAGGCAAGCCCAGGGTCGTGGTCTCATTATCAGCGAGGACGTGATGAAGCGATCCATCGTTGACCGAGTATACCTTGAGCAAAGGAGAGAAGAGGGCGGCAGGAGAGCAGGAAGGGCAGCCCACAAGAAACCCACATGTGTGAACTGCACCGCAGCGCGGAAAGGGCAGTTGCACGTAGCCGCAGAGAAAGCAGCATTGAGCCCACATGGGAGCCCTCAGATTGCCCCGAAGCGCAACACGTGACGCGGAAAGGCTATGCTGGTGCGTATATAATAACTCCCGCTGGCGCAAGGCAGCACTCTGGGGAAAGATGATGGGAGCTGTGGGTTCACAACAAAAAGCCCACCCTTGATTTACTGTGTATGATTTTATTTTTGCATGAGGCGGGACGGGGAAACTTCTGAATGCGCTGAAGTTGCATGAAGGTGAGTAGTTGCTAATGTTGGGAAAATTTGGGTAAATCCTGTCTGAAAAGCATCACTCCTGTGTGCCTTTGCATTGTGGGATCAAATCCTGTCTGAAAAGCATCACTCCTGTGTGCCTTTGCATTGTGGGATCAAATCCTGTCTGAAAAGCATTACTCCTGTGTGCCTTTGCATTGTGGGATCAAATCCTGTCTTCCTTCTCAAAACCAAGCTGTCACTGTTTAAAATGGCATCCCCCCCACCCGCTCCTTTCTCTCACCTTTAGCTGTAAGCTACAGTAGACAGGCCATTTTAGCCCAAATATACATTGTAAATAGTCGTTGCTGGAATTCAGTTTACAATAATCTTTTGATAGCCCGGAAGGCTTCATGTGCCCTGATCATGCAGAATGTTTAGAGTCCCGATAAGGGTCTGAGCTTATCATTAATAGTTTCTAGTAGCTTGAATTTGCATGTCTGAGCAGACCTGGAGATGGGTTCAAGTTACACAACTAAAGTGTCAATACAGACAATTAGAAATATTGTAATCTCATTGTTACAGTGTGATTGACTGACATTTCTTTATCTGTTCTGTATGTGATGACCTCAGAATCTTATTGTAATCTCTGCATTCTGTCATCAATTGCCCTGCACCTGTGTACCTATAAATGCCCTGTAATAGTATTGGAGCTTTGCAGCAGAGTTCAGCTCTGCCTGCCCGGCAATGCATGCATTATCCTGAGTACCGCGGGAACCTTGGGGGTAAGACAATAAAGCCTCAGGTGGTCTGGACGCTTGGTCTTTCCCACGAACCTGAGTTTTATTTCCTCTTCTAAAATTGAGATTCCAAGATTCTGACACTAAGAATACAACAGGGGAGATCCACTCCCACCCTCGGCTGCCTGGGGCAGAGTGAGAGGCAGGTGGCAATGGTGAAGAGAAGAAACTGCTGGCAGTGCATCCCTGCTGGGGCACGGACCCTCGTTCGGTGCCCAACCTTGCCCACTCTTGGTGGAGGCCCTAAAGCAAAGCAAAGGAATGCTGGGTACAGTCTAGAAGTTGGGATTCCTGGTGCACCCCTCCCTCATATCTGGGGGGCATTCCCTGGCATCAGTTCACCCTGGTTGAACCTCAGACAGTTCGGTGCGTTTTTTGTGGGATCAGGGAGGATCGCTGCCCACGGGACTGACCTTAATGCTGCCATTGTGCATTCCTGCCGCGACCCTCGTCCCATCATTGTTGAACTGGCAGCAGAGGAGCTGATCGCCGCAATCTCTGTTGGGGTGAGGAAGATCAAAGTGTTTTTGATTTATTTAGCCAGTTGGCCGTTTTATCATTCTGAAGCTGCTTTTTTCTTGTCTTTTTTTTAGCCACAGGCCTTGAAAGTGGTTAACAAATTCACAGAAAATGGAAAAGATGAGGCCTGCAATAAATCAAAATAAAACAGCACGGGCAGAAAGTTGTTCCATCAGATCCACAAAGGAAGGAGACATTTTGGACGAATAACTCAGTCAAGGCCAGAAAAGTCCCAATAAAAGCATTAGGATTTTGGCAGCCTGCCAAAAAGACTGCCCTGTGGGGCCATAGGAATCTCCAGAGAGGGGATTTCCAGAGCCACTACTAAGAAAGACACCCCATGTTGCCAGCTGTTACTACTGGCTCCTGGTTTGGGGGTCCTTAGGGTAAGGCCCCTTGAATTATACGCCTTACGAGTGAGTCTGTCTTCTCCCTACCATAGTGGTGAGGCCTTCTTACAACTGCACCAACCCTACCTCCCACTCAGGCAGGCAACAACCAGGGCCACTGCTGAAGGCTTTAGGAGACGGGCCAATTCGTAAGTGGGACAGCAGTCCTCATGAAACCCCAGACCCAAACATTGCAGGACTTAAAATGTCCCAGTGAGTCTTTTGAATTTTGCACAAAACAAACTGGAAAATAATAATTCCAGAGGGAATCTTATAGACTTTTGTGGGAAAATAAGGTCCATAATCACATCCTCAGCCACTCTTCTGGTTACCTACATCATGTGGAGTAGCCGAAGGTCACCCGAGATGGAAGGACTGTTTGTAACATTATCTTGAGGAAGGGTGCTTGTCCCTGGCACTATGGAAAGGCGACCCCGGCGTGTGGACTGCATGGCCCGGGGGTACGGGTCTTTAGTGGGGGGGAGAGGTAAGATCAGAGGGGGGTCTTGCATCCTTTTAACATTAGCACTTTTTTTTCCCGATTTATATCCTTCCTTTTTCCTACAAAGGGCTCAAGGCAGCTTACATCATTCTCCTCCTCCAGCTTATCCCCACACCAACAACCCTGTGAGGTAGGTTGGGCTGAGAGTCTGTGACTGGTCCAAAGTCACCCAGTTGGCTCCATGGCTGAGCGGGGACTCGAACCTAGATCCTCTGAGCCCCAGTCCCACGCTCTTAACCACTACACCACACTGGCTCTCTGTCTTTCAGAGCCCCTTTTGCAATATTTTGGCCAGAGTGGAATGAAAACTCAGAACGCACATGCTTTGGCTGTAAGAGATGACAACATCTCTCCCTGGGAACTCCAATTCAAAGGTTATGTGAACCAATCTGAGAGATCTAAGATCAACTCCTTTACACATGTTTTCCTAAGGGATTTTCTTTCTCTGCCTTTCTGTATGTTCCACTGTATAGCCCCTAGATGGCATTCTGGTATAGAGGAACTGTGTGAACACTCAAGCATTTCATGCCACCATTTATAGATCATACCAAACAATCCCCCACCTGAGAAACGCCACAGAAATGGCTGCAAAACAAAGCAGAGAATAATACCACTGTGCAAAGCACTCATAAACTACCATGACACAAGCAAGGAATCACGAGCGCCCAGTAAAAGCCTTGTATAGAAAAGCTCTCGGGGTAAAACAATAGCACACCCCAAATTCCACTTTGGAAAACTTTGGGGGCTTACATTCCAGAGGTGGGTGGAGCAAAAGAGAAAGAGGGTGTTGTCAAAATACACCCCCACACACACACACACACAGCAGCCAATTTAGCTTTAAGTGCTCACTGCAGCAACCAGAACCAAAGGAATGGACGTTTCTGCTTTTTTAGAATGGGGGGAAAGCAGGGATTGCCGATTGCGACGAAGACTGCCTGGTGGTGCATCTGCTGAGGGTTTTTGTTTGAGCTGACCAGGAGCTGGCCATGCTGCTGCACCCAGTATGAGGCTCAAGCACCACTGATGTCTCCTTAACAGTTCCTACTGAACCCTGGAGTGTACACACCACGACGCTGGCATTGGAACCGTCAGCCTGGATGGAGGAAAGCAGGGGAACTGCCCAATAATTAGTGGTTAGGAGAAGAGGGGAGCCAGTGGGAGGAGTAGCTCCATCTGGGAAAGCCCAGAGTGTCCGATTGCTTGGCTACCAGGCCTGAGGTTCTGCATCCTGCAATTTTAGGATACACAAATACTCCGACCTGGCAAAAGATGAGGGAGGAGCTTTGGGGGAGGCAGAGGTAGAGGGGAGGAGGAGGCAAGAAACAGAGCATGCGTTTTGCCTGCAGTATATCTATTTAAAGAATAACCAGGTTGATAGGGCTGGCCTTTCTCTGCCTGAACCTAGGAAGAGTTGCTGCCAGCCTGAGCAAACCATACTGGGTAATCTGTCTGAAGGATTTATCCCAGGAAGGCAAGGCAGCTTCTTATGTCCCTAAAGCTGGCTGCTCCCCCATGAGATTGCTGTTTCTTGCTCCCTTCCTTTGGGATGCTTTCCCCCGCCCATCATACAGATCTTTAAGCCCACCCCCTTCGACAGCTATGCAAATTACCTCCCACCCCACCATCCCCATGTCCCATATTCCCTGCTGCCCCTCATCCCTGCACCAGCCTCTCTCTTTCTCCCTCTCTCTCTCTAGTTCCACACCAGCTCCTAGCAACCAGTGAGGGAAAGAGAAGAACTCACCTGGTTGCCATGGCAGCTGTGCAAGGAGATCAAAGGTTCTCAAGGAGAGCGGGGTCCCCAGATCCCAGCACCTGCAGCCTCTCCATCCTGCTTTCTCTTCATCCTCTGTCCCTTGCCATCCCTACACCGGAGCTAGGCAAGCCAGATCCAGCCTTCTACCACGGCTTCTCCAGAGCCTTCCAGACAAGGGCTGCCAAACCATTTTTAGCCAGAGGGCTGAATTCAAGTTTGGAGAAACTTCCTGGAGCTGCTTTCCTGTGCTGGATACAGTGGAAGGTGCAGCTATTGTGGCTTAATGCTGCTAGTAATGAAACATTTCATTTTGACATTTTATACAGAGATGGAGGTAAGGAGGTAGGGGACCACCAAATGACTGGAGGTCAAGGGGAAGTGGATAAGGATAGGGTCAGAGTGAGAGACTCCAGAAAGCTGAATTGTGACCCAAGTGGGTTAGATATAGTCCATGTACCTGAAGTTCAATGCTTTTGTATTTGACTTACATTTAGCATTAACCTTCCCTTAGCTGGGAGCTTTGGTTTAGATTATACATAACTAGATTCCAAATTCTCAGAGGCCAGATCTTCATGGGCACCTCTGTGGATTGAGACCAGGTCTTGCACCAGGTCTGATTGAGTCGTCGCCCCCCCCCCCCGCCCCCGTGGGCCCTTTGGTGACAGTTTGCTTTACCAGGCAGCTGCACCTCCAGCAACAAAAATACGCATTTTATATCAGGAAAACTTCTCTTGGTACCCTTGTGGTATGGTCAAAATGGCAGATGCCACCCACAAGAGGGCAGCCATTGGTTCCATTTTACAGTGGACAGTCCTCTATCTGAAGACCTGCCTGGTACAAGTCCAGAATAAAGAAGCCCAGGAAAGGAGAGGCCTTGAAATGGTTCATCTTCAGTCAGACAGCAGCTCAACAGGTGCACCACTCATGTGGTCACTGCCTTCCTCATTATTGTCAGACAGCTATTATGCCAGAATTGGCCTTTATGCATATACAGTTGGATCCAGGTCCAATCATACTCAGAGTAGACCAGTTAAAATGAACAGGGCCCCTTATAATTAACAGAGAAACATAGAAACAGAATGAGTCAGAAGGGGTCTCCTGGGTCATCAAGTCTGACCCCCGGCTCCAGCTAGCTCCCGTCATGACATGCCTACCATAATTTGTAGAATTTGCAACGAAATCCATAGGTCTGCTCTAGGTATGACAGGATCTGGATCCAGCCCATAAATGAGGCAATGGGCATTGAATAGAAAAGACTGCCTTTTTTGGTGATCTGAATATCTAGTTTCCTGCAGTACCAAGACACCAAAATTCACTCATTGCCAGGTGATGTCCCAGAACCAGCAAGAATATTGGAAAGTGTTGGGTCAAACCTACCACCACTCTCCCTTCCAGCTCACTAATCAGCAGGTGCAACAGACATCGGCAGCTTCACCGTTTGCCACCTCCATTCGCCCCCAGACCAGCCCTCCAGACCCTGTCGCTTCCTGTGTCCATGCTGAGCATTCTGGAGTTCTGCTTGCCATCCGTTATCATGTGGCAGATGTTAATCTGGGGAGGAGTGGCGGGATTTATTCAGCAGATGTCACAGCCAGAACAGAAGAGAGCAAAAAAGCTTGGGTGATGGTGGAGGAGGAGAGGCGGAAAGGAGCGGATGTGAACAGAGGGATAATCCCCTTTCCCCTTCTCTAAATCGCCCTCAGCGTAAGACATTCTCTTCTTGTCCTAAAGGGGACAGGAGTAATCAGGAACGCTGGAGTGGACATTGCAGAGCGCCATGCAGAATACCCTGGGACCGGCTTGCATCTTTCTGCGCAAGGGCATTGCTGAGAAGCATGGGGTATGTGCTCTCCTGGGGCTGGCAAGAAGGGTCTAGTCCTATAATGCAGCAGATCCAGAGAGGCGGGCTCCCATTTCCCCTTCAATGGAGGAATCTTCCAAAGAGGAACATGGGGGGATGAACCAGTCCAGGATAGCAGCTTCAGCTCTTGGAAAGCATTCTGGTGCTCAGGTTTTGGTAGAGCATCTTGGTGGGCCAGGCTTCAAGAGGAGGAAGGTGGATTAGGGTGAGAGGCAAGAAGGGGACCAGAACTCCTGGATGTCTTCAGGAAAAAAGTCAAGAAGATTAGATAGGATATACTGTTGTTTTCTAGAAAATTGAGGGTGGTTTGAAAGAATGAGCCCTGCTCATACTGGGTGCTCCAATTCTCACTTTTGCTTTTGGTAAATTGTTTTTCCTCCCATTATTTCCAAAATTGAGCCAAATCTTTTAGCCAGATGTGAGAGTGGAATGAGAGAAACCGCTGAGTGAGCCACAGGAAGCTGCATCTTGCTCACAGCTGTTCTTTATCTCTCCAGTCAAAGATTGGATCCAGGGACACCCGAATGCTAGCTTAGTACTAGGAATAGATCCCCATTCCTTTGGGTCTCTGTTAGGAGTAGGCAAGACTGTCTCCCTGAACTTTCTCCTTCAAATTCCCTTCCTAAAGCATACACCATCCATCCCAGACTGTCCTAGATGTCGGCAGCATGTTTGTTATCCTCGGGATTCATCAGCTGCGTCCAGTTGATGGACTCACCCTCTCTTGTACTCGCTTGAAGAATGCTGTCCCACGAGTCAGAAATCATGATGGAATTGTCTTAGCGTGGTTGTCTCCAGTACTTGGTGGCTACCCTGTTGCTCCTTCGTGGGCTCTTTGATTGTGTCACTGAGTTCCATGGACCTTGGAGGTTCTCCCCCTCCCCTCCAGCTCACTGTGAGCATGGATCTGTCATTCTGGGCAGAGTTCCAACTCTTTGCTGGATCCCATTTGCCCTTCTCTGTGCCTCTAAATATTGATCTATTAACAGCTACAACATTACCGTGCTCTGACAGTTCGGAGCAATGATTTTGACTGGTCTGCGGGACAGAGAAGGCTTTGTTTCAGACTCGAGGTGGTGAGCTGGGAGGAAAAAGGATTAGGAGTTAAAACTTCTGGATCCTTCATTTCTCCAGCTCTGTGGGTCAGGGTTCTGGGAGAGGGACTTCTGAGGTTTCTTTGCCTGTGCATGCATTGCAATGAATGGCTTTACTTCTCTTTTAAAGGAGCGGGAACTGGGTGCAGATGAGATTGAAGGTAAGCAGGAACAAATGCATGAGTTCATGATTCTGAGTGATGATTTTTCTGGGAAATTTTGAGGTTCTTCAGAAGCCCACGAGGGGATTCTTGATCGAAAAGCTAGCAATGGACTAACTTCCAATGAAGACAGTTCTTCCTGTCCCTACCAATCTTTCCCTGAAATGCAAAGATGTAGGGGACTATTGGCCACAGGCTGGGTTCGTAAGGGGTGGCAGTGAGGCCTTAGAACAGCCTTCTGCAACCTGCTATCATCCAGATGCGTTGGAGTCCCAGCAAAACTAGCTGGGGATAATTGGAATTCATAGTCCAGGTTGGGGAAAGCTGTCTTCAAATGTACTTGAAAATCCTTTGCAATGCACAGGAGTTCTCTAGAGGATACCCAAGGGTCCCTTGGTAGACTAGTTGACATAGAAAGTATTCCCTGAAGTAGGATAATGAAATAATTAACCTAGAGCTTTAAAACAGGCAAAGACAAGCAAGGGCTCGTGGTATCCTCAGTGCATTATGTAATTACATTATTGTTATTTTGCAAAACCAGAGCTCCGAGAGGCCTTTGAGGAGTTTGACAAGGACAAAGATGGTTATATCAGCTGCAAAGACTTGGGCAACCTCATGAGGACGATGGGGTACATGCCAACGGAGATGGAGCTCATAGAGCTGTCTCAGCAGATCAACATGAATCGTAAGTGCCCCAGATCTGAGACATGGGGAAGGGCGGGGCAGGGGAATACCTAGCTCAGGTGCAGGGAGCCACTGACCTTCCAAATGTTGTTGGACTTCAACCCTCACGGCCCAGCGACCTGTAGAGGTCCATACGTTCCCTGCTTAGGTAAACTATGGGGCAAACCTATTTTCTTTCTCTGCAAAGTGTTGGATCTAGCCTAAAGGGCAAGCCCTGACAGACTCTGGGTCCAGCATTGTGGAGCGGTTGGAGTGCCAGACTGAGAGTTGGGAGATCTGGGTTCCAATTCCCACTTGGTCATGAAGGTCATGGAGCCGGTCCCTGACTTTGGATCAGTCATGGGCTTTCTTTCAGCCAAATGCACCTCCCAGGGTTGTGGTGTGGATAAAAAGGAAGGTGGGGCAACTTGCATGCATCCTTGGACTCTTTGGAGGGGGTAAAACAGCAGAATATAAATGTAATAAACAAATGCTCCTGCCCCTGACTTGTTTGCCATCTGAAAGACAAAAGTGAGTTATAAGGGGAGTGACAGGTAGCAATAAGAGCTGGTGCAGTACAATAGTTTTACTGACCAGGTGACTCAAGAGCAGTCATTCTCTCTCAGAAAAACCAACATCATCATCATCATCATCATCATCATCATCATCATCATCATCATTATTATTATTATTATTATTATTATAGCATTTCTATGCCGCCCCTTGCCGAAACCTCGGGGCGGCTTACAACATGATATAATACATTGAAATACAATAGTACATAATAAATTACCATTAAATATAAAAATACAAAGAATACATTGATTTACAAAAATAAAATTAAAATTATCAGTATAAAAAAAAAATATAGGAGGAGAAAGAGAAGGAAGAAGAAGTTGCCCTGGCCATCTGGTCTTACATCTGCCCTGCGCTTCATGTTCACATTTTATTAATATGCAAAACCAGCCATGTTTTATGTGTGTGGGCTGATAATTATCCAGATTGTGAAGGTGCAGGGAGGAGGTTAACCCCTTTCTTCCCAGCTGCAATCTCCCCCTCCTCCAATAAGTTGCTATTTGCATTTTGGAAGGAATGCTCTACCTGGCATGTATGAGAGCTTTCCTCTGAAAATGTAAATACTGCAGGAAGGGCGCTTTGGTTAAGACCACAGTAGGACAGGAAATGACTGATTTTTCCACCAACCCTCAACTTCGCTGCTTCCCTACCCAACCCCAACCCCAATCCCAACCCTCAACCCACGTATTATGAGCGCACAAACACCCGGCAGCTTGGTGTACTTTAATCAAACTTGCACATTAACAGTGAGGACGGACTTAATATCACCTCAAGTTTGTTCCAGACAGGAAGTGGCTGATGGAAGGTGACCTGGCATGTAAGACTTACCTGAAGGTAACCTGAAGGAGCGCTTACATCCATATTTGCCCAGTCGCCCCCTGAGATCGGCGGGAGAGGCCCTTCTCCGGGAGCCCTCCGTGAGAGAAATTAGGAGGGTGGCTACTCGGAGAAGGGCTTTCTCAGCGGTGGCGCCTAAGTTATGGAATGCGCTCCCCAGAGAGGTCCGCCTGGCGCCGTCATTATTTGTTTTTCGGCGCCAGGCTAAGACCTTTTTATTTAAGCAACATTTTAAATGCTAAATACAATTGAATTTTATCTGGCCAGGGCGGCTTATTTTATAATGTGTGTTTTAATTAAGATTATTTTATATGGATATTTTAACTTATTGTTTTATCTATGTTGTAAGCCGCCCCGAGGCTTCGGCGAATGGGGCGGCATAAAAATGTTTTAATAAATAAATAAAAATAAAAAGACCACAAAGTAAAAGTAGGACCCCAGCAGAGGAGGGTTAAATTATACCTCCTCTCTTACTTTGATGCTGATCGTTATCAATTCATGCCCCCTACCCTACCCACCTGCCCTGCCTTTTAAAAAGTGTGTGTCGAAGGTGACGTTGGCTTTGATACCACGGACTAGTTTGCCCCTCAGTCTAACTTCCCTCACAAGGTTGTTGTGAGGATAAAAGCGTGAAGGGGTATGCAAGTGTTTCTGGAAAAGGAAGAGCGGACTTAAAATGTACAAGCACAGGAATAAAGACAGGTCTATCTTGCATGTTCCTCCTGCCATTGGACGCAAGGCCTCTGCTGCAGCAGGATGGGCTGTCCCAGGTGATCTGTCGACCAGGTCTTGCTCTTCTGTAGCTTCTTCTGGTCGCTTCAGGTGATGATGGGGATTGTCACCCCTCTCGAGTCCCCATTCCTCATCTAGGAACCGCAGGGAGAAGCCCAGATGTCTGGATAATCTCGCTGGATGTCTGGAAGACTTTTTTTAAGCTCTGGAATGTTCTCCAAAGGTAAGCTGGGTTGGTACCCACCTGGCTACCTTTTCAGCACCAAACTGAGTCTGTCCTATTCTTTCAGGTTGATATCCCAGTTTATCCTGCATTGGCACATTCATTGCATGATGATGCTATTTTGAATTGTAAAACACCTAGAGACACTTTTCAATGAGGTATTTTAATCTATGTAATATGCTAAGCCACTGTGGCGTAATGGTGAGAGGACTGGACTCTCTCTGGGTTCTAGACCCCACTTGGCCATGAAGCCAACTGGGCGATTTTGGGCCAGTCACAGGCTCTCCGCCCAACCTACCTCACAGGGTTGTTGTTGTTGTGGGGATAAGACTGAGAGCAGGTGAGGGCTGTCTTGGGTTCCTTGCAATAGGAAGAATGGTGTAGCATATAATGGAATGCAATCATCATCATCATCATCCCCTCTCCTCTAACTGTAGTTGGGGGACGTGTGGATTTCGAGGACTTTGTGGAAATGATGACCCCAAAGCTGCTGGCAGAGACTGCAGGCATGATTGGACTTCAGGAGATGAGGGATGCTTTCAAGGAGGTAAGGTGGGTTGGGACCTTGGAGTCCATTCTCCCAGCCTCATTTTTCTTGCATGTATCCCCTTCCACACACCCCAGAAAATCCAGCTGATCTCATTCCCCAATTTCTCCAACCAGAAAATACTTAGCAATCTTCAAAGCAGGGCTGGCTCCGGGTTTAAGGAGACCATGGGCAAAGTGCCCTCTTTAGGACTCCCTCTTATGGCATAAATTTGCCCCCCCCCCGAACTTACTTGGAAACAGGGGAGGAAACAGCACTGCTGAGAGGGTGCTTGGTGGTTGCCATTTTGATTTCCCATAGTGCTCTGGGGTGCGCCACGTAGCTGTCTGGAGGCATTGTGGGAAATCAAAATAAAAATTTACAGAGCCAGATGCTTAGCAAGGAGGACCTGGCTGGAGGCGATGCTGGTGTGCCCTGCTAGGAAACTGGGAACCCTGGCAGCAATCCTGGCCCTGGTGCTGGGCCTACCTAGGCTGCCTTTTTCAACCCAGCTTGACTTAAAGCTCAAACCAAAGACTCAATATATTGGCACAACAGGGGAGTATAAAGCCAGTAGACCTTTCCTACTGTTATTGCCTGTCCCCTGGCATTCGGTGGCATACACCCCTTGGCATGGGCAGCCAATAAGACCCTTTCCCTTCTTGCCACCTACCAAAACTTCCTTGGAGCAGTTCCTCAGATTATGAAAGTTGTGTGTACAGGTGGGCTCATGCCATTAACGGCACTCCCTCAAGTATGTCATGGAGCCATGTGAAGTTTTATAGGTCAGAACCACCACCTTGGATCAGACTTGGAAACAAAGAGGCAGACAGGGCAAATGGGCCAGAACTTCTGTTATGTGTTTGGACCTTCTTGTCCCTGTTATTAATCTAGCTAGTGCATTTTGACAGGGCTGCAAATTCCTTCACCAGCAGTCCTATGTTGATCACACTGCAATGATCTAAGCTGGAGGTTGCCAGAGTCGAGAGAGCTGAATCCAGGTTACCTCCATCCAGGCAAAGGTGTAGCTGAGCCACCAACCAAAACGAGTAGAAGGCACTCCATGCCACCCAAGCTGCTTTAGCCTCAAATAACAGGGATGGATCCCAAAAAACCCCAGATGGTTTTTAGAGGAATGACAGCCCCATCCAGAACATGTTAAACGTCTTCCACCTGGTGTGAAGAGCCGCCCTTTAACAATCCCTACCTTGTCTTATATATGCTTCTAAAGCCCTTCTGAATCTTGGCTTCTAGGGAGAAGTGGCTTCAGCCATTTTGACCAACAGATCATCAGTGGTGCCCTCCTAGTCCCACTTCACCCCTCGAAATGCCAAAATATGGCATACACCCATGGCCACAAGAACGTATAATGCACTTTCCTGTACTGCTGTGCTGTGTAATTAGTCTTGTAATGAATTCACTGTGTGCTATCACCTGAAAGGCAACCTGCTCTCCCCACTCTGCTCTTTGTCCTGCTGAAAAAACATAAACCCATACACAGCACCCTAAAATGCCAAGATCTCTCTGGAAGAAGCAGCTTGTACTTCCTGGAAACCATGTTATTGTAAATTGCACCAAAGATTCCTTTTCCTGGGAGGCTTCAGCAGGGAAGGAAGCATCAGGGATCAGAAGGGGCCCATCATCTGGCTCTAAATCCTGACTAGCGCCCAACCTAAACTAATGCGGATGTTAGCCACACTTCTCACTTAATCCCCTGCCTTGCCGCTGGTCCAAAACAGGACTCTGAGCACCTTTCAAAATTACCCTGGCCTTTCGTTCCAGTTTGACACAAATGGAGATGGAGAGATCACTTTGGATGAGTTGTATCAAGCCATGCAGCGGCTGATGGGGGAACGCCTGACCCCCAGAGAGATTGCCGATGTGGTGAAGGAAGCAGATGTCAACGGAGATGGGACTGTGGATTTTGAGGGTGAGAAGAGATTGGGGAATATAGGATCGATGGCCAGAGATCATAGGTTTAGGGGATATGGGGTGAGGGGTTAAACCGTTCAAGATCTAGGGAGACAGAATTTGGGAGGATAGAGTGAAAAGATATAGGCTTAAATGGGTTTGGATAATAGGGTTAAAGTGTTATTAGACTGCTCCAGTTACATGATGATTGTAGCTCAGGGCTAGAAGAATTTTTTGCTCCACCCATGAGAGCTCGTTGAGGATTTAAAGGTAAGTCATGGCATTTGTACCTTTCAGAATTTTAAAAAGCAGTTTTCTAAATAAGAATGTATATCTCTTAGGAGACAGTGTGCACAAGAACGTGTGGACAAATGGGGAAAAACATACAAAATAGCATTGTGTTGCAGAAAAATGCTTGCAAGAGAGGTGTGCTAAAATGTACACATTAGGGGAAATGTACACAAAAATGTATAAACATTTTTGCACAGACTTAAAAAACAAAAGTAGCAAGTTGATGCCTTCCCTAAAGATGCCTCCCCTTTCTCTCATCACAGCTATTTATTTATCTATTGTTCTGGCTGGAACAATAGCTTAGGCTCAGAAGAACGGGAGTTAATCTTTGTCCCAGTAGAGGCTCAGAGTTCTCACTCTGATACTGGAGTTGTTGAGAACAGAGGTTCCAGGTGGCGAACTACCCCAGTGGGGCCAGTCTGAGACAGCAAGTGTCAAAGCACTTCAAGGACCAACACTGAGCCCCCTCGCAGTCCTGATTGTGGGAAAGAAGCCAATAGAGAACAGGCTGGGGAGGGTTCCCTGGCAGTTTGGGATGCTTGGTTGTGCAGGTGCACTCGCCGGCTGGGGCAATTAGAAACTTGATCGAAGGAGCGGCAGCAAGCGCCGTCCAGAGTGCACCTCCCTCCAGAACTGGCCTCGAAGGGTTCATAAGCAAAGTTTGGGGTGACGTCAGTCAGAGCGAGAGAGCAACTTTCTACCTTGAGTGTATTTTCGGGCTGGTGAATATTTTGCAGCTGTATGGAATAAGGACTCTTTTAGCAACTGCTGGAGTGATTGGCTTTATTGGCTGGCTCAGGACACTCTGGCGTGTTGCAGGCTGTGGGACAAACAGGCCACCGTGTGATTTTCTACCCAGTGTGGCTTTGGGGGGGGGGGGATCATACAAGCCCACCTGGAGAGTGTCCCAAGTCGCTCAGCAAACATCAAGGCTAAGTGGAGACTTGAAAACTGGCTTCCATGGTGGAATAGTAATGTGTCGGACCTCAGTAATGGCTTTAACTCTCCCTTCCAACTCTAGATGGCACCGCCTTGTAAAATACATTAAAAACATAGGAAGTTGTCTCACGGCTTGTCAGACATCTGGTCCATCTAGTCTGGTGTTGGACACCGACAGGTTCTTCTCATGAAAACGGGACCCTGCGCAAACGAAGCACGTGTTCTAACAACAGGGCAGGAAGGGGCAGAGTTCAGTCGTGTCCAGTCAGCACTGCGGGGTTTTGGGTTTCTCTCTCTGAGAGGGGACGAGGCAATAGTCCTCAGCCCCAAAGTCCTACCCTGATGGTGCCGTTGCTTCTCCGTTCTAGTCCAAACATGCTGACGCACTTTGCAATGTTTCCCTTGCAGAGTTTGTGAGGATGATGTCCCGCTGACGGAATCACTCGCCCCCTCTGCTGTCAACGACGGAACACACACGCACAGCACCTTTTGGGAAGGAAAATTGCGGAATTCCACATCAAATCCCAGTCGGAACTGGGAGGTGAGGTCAAACCTCAGTTTACAAGAGACTGAGTAAGGCAAGGGGGGTGGGCATGGGGGGGTCAGAAATATGGGAGCTCAAATATCTTGCTTTTGACTGCCTGATGTCCCTTTTTTGCACCCATCCGATCTATCCCCTAAGCTGCTGGCTGCGTTTTGGCAATGCCTTCCAACCTGCCCCAGGAATCCCACCTCCGTCCCTGCAATCACATTCAATAAAGGCTTCACTGGACAGGATTCCC
Source organism: Varanus komodoensis (assembly GCF_004798865.1). Lineage (NCBI taxonomy): Eukaryota > Metazoa > Chordata > Lepidosauria > Squamata > Varanidae > Varanus > Varanus komodoensis. The sequence continues at coordinate 5,329,935 of NW_025336126.1, forward strand.
TTGTTCTTGGTTTCTTGCGGCACCACCATGGCAGCGGCCGGCCAATCTGACTGCAGAGGTTGCAAAAGCCGTTTTGGTGGCTCACGTCTGACCCTGCCTTAAGCGGCTTATCCGCATTCAAATCCTTGCTCTGAAGATTGACATATGGGCTGAAATAAACAGATTAAGCGGGAAATGGGAGCCCTGAGTTGGAAAGGGGCCCGGAAATCTTTTCAGAAGCTGGCCTGGGAACCGAAGCACCTGGGTTCGATTGGCCATTTCCAGGAGACTAATGTGGGGCCAGCTTGTCCTGCGAGGGAGAAGCTGGGAATCGCCTCCTGGCAGCTCGGTTAACCTGGCCCATTCCAAAGGCCCCCCGGCTCTGCTTGTTTCCACTCTGCAAACCTTGGTAGATTATAAGCCACGGGGCTTGAAGCAGCTGCTGCCGTTCCACTTCTCCATCACTAATGCTAATCGCTGTTGGGGGAGAAACGGGCAGGGCAGCAAGGACTGGCTAAGGTCATTACTGGGCACACAGATTCAGCTCGGTTCCTGAGCTGCTATTCCCCTGCTGCCCGGCCATGAGCCCAGCTTGGACCAGCGCCTGGATGATGGGTGGGGGAAAGGGGGTGCCTCTCTTGAGGATCCCCACAAGACCTGTCTGCTGACTCTTCCTGTTTTTAGCCAAACGGTGTCTGCTTTCATAGCCTTCCAGCAAAACAACAGTCACTAAAGAAGCAAAACCTAAACAAACAGCCCCCCACCCATTGTTCCAACCCCTTTCTGGACCCTGAAGTTCTGTCCACAGAGACAGAAGCACAGACGCTTTCCGTTACGGCGCTGTGGTCAAATCCCATTTGTTCTGTCTAGCACCTTTGGCCATTTTTGGCAAGAGGGCTGGCTTTAATCCAGTTATTCCTGCCCATATGTGCGGGAGCCCAGCTTCCTGATGCGCAATGTTTATTAAGCCCATTATATAAAGCCCCGGCTCCCCTCCTCCCCTTCTGTGGCCTTGCCTGCAGCTCCTGTTTGCAGTGTTCAGCTGCATGCCATTAAAACACATGCATCGCCTTGCATCATCTCAGCTGGCCTGGGAAAGAGGCAGCTGAAGGAAGGCCTTCAGCAACAACTCCGTCAGACTATCAGGGCGAAAAGGGCAGATATCTTGCTGGGGTCCCTTTCTGAGCACAGGGGGGAGACCCAGAGGAGGGATAAGGGGCAACTCCTGTGAAATGCTTTACCTTGCTGGATCTTACTTTATCAGGAGTGCTCCATTTCAATAGGGGAAATAGCAGGATGCAAGTAAAAATAATAATAAAAAAGGATATAAGTAAAAATAGGCCGGATTTTCTTTTCTTTAGTTCTTACTGTGTTGTGGGTTACTTCTATGTAGCGACATCATTTAAAGAAAATGGAATAAAGAAAATGGGGTGGGGGAACGACTCCTAGTGCTAGGATCTTCTGTGACAGATAATATAATGTAGAGATTATCATATATCAAGAGCCTACATTAGGATGCAGTAGTGGTTAAGAGCATAGGTCTGGGACTTGTGGGATCTGAGTTCTAGTCCCTGCTCAGCCATGGAGCCAACTGACTGACTTTGGGCTAGCCACAGACTCTCAGCCCAACCTACCTTACAGGGTTGTTGTTTGGGGGATAAGATTGAGAGTAGGAGGGAGAAAATGATGAAAGATGTTTTGAATTTGTTAGAAAAAAGTGGGATATTGATTAATTAATTTAATAAAGATGTCCCATTATTAACCAGGGCAATGGGGACTTGCCCCCAAAATTCTTTGTGGATTTGGGTCATGTCAATTATTGTCACCTCTTTTTGGTGGTCCATTGAAGCAAGGAAAGCAGAAGTCCATGTTACAAAGCAGATGCAAATCCCAAATATGTTTTGGGATTGGGAATATGGCCCATTTATATTCTAGTAAACATGTACAGTGGTACCTTGGCTCACGAACTTAATTCGTCCCAGGTCTCTGGTCGTGACCCAAATTGGTCATGAGCCAAGTCAAATTTCCCCATAAGGGTCAATGTAAATAAGGTTAATCCGTTCTTCAACTATTTCTTTTAACTCACAAAAATTTCAGTCAAAGTGACAAAGAACAACAAAGATCGTGGCCGTCTCCCCCACCAGCACAAACGCAGCCATCTCCCCCCACCCGCAGCACGACTGAGATCACGCTCGTGCAGGGAAGGCGGGCACGCTCGCAATTGTCACCCGATGCAGAGTTTGCGACCTGCGGCAATTTTTTTCTGAAATTTCTGTTCTCGACCCAATTTAGTCATTAACTGAGGCATTCGTGAGCCGAAGTACCACCGTATACGGAAAAACCAGCTTGGCTGCTGGCCCACATGGGCAAATACTCCCATTCCTGAATTTTAAGGAGCTCCAAATCCTGACAACTGGCCATTAAGTAAGGCTTCACTTCGAGGAATCCTGAAGATCACCTGAAAATGTATCACACCATCATGCTGAAAAACAACAATATGGCAAGAGAGTGAAAGGTTCTCCACAAAGCTTATCTCTGGTTGCAGCGAAGATAACTCTGCCCCTGTTAGCCACTCTCTTCCTCCAGTCCAAAATGGCCCTCGCACCTGCTTTTCCTTCTGTCTCCTTAGGCCTTCATAGTCCTAGCTCTACCTATTACCCTTACGGCACATGGTTAAGCTCTACCTAGGCGTGATATGGTATCGTTGTCATTTTAATGTTGACAGCCTCATGACATGAAGCCCTGTGAGTGTCAGGGTTTGGGATGCCGGACACCCAGCCGCTCAAGAGGGTGATGTTTTTGAAGATCATGCGGAACGTGACATGGGGGTGGCCCAGGGTGAGGGTGGAGGTCCATGGAGACCTGTTTACATGTGTTTGGCAAACAAGAACAGGCGTGCTTTATTGGGATATTTGAGAGTCCCTCAAGGCTGCCTCAGGATCCGTCTCCGCAGCTCCGAGCGTAGCAGATCTCGCTCCTTTCGGATACCCTGGAGGACACTCTGGTTCTCGTGAGCACGGCGAGTCAGGTAGGGGATCACCTCTTCCACAGAGCCATAGGGGATAGATTTATAGATGGCGTAACCTGCCTGACCTAGGTTTGGGCAGGAATAAAGAAAGAGAGAGGAGGTCAACATATTGCAAGGAAAAGGAAAAGAGCACCAGAGGACAGTGGTGTAGTGGAACCAGGGCTCACAGGAGTGTGGCGCTGGCACTTCCTTATTAGCAGAGATTATGCCGTCTTTTGCTACCCATCTCAGAATTCCCTGCTTGTTCTGAGCACAGCTGCAAATCTCACAGCAGATGGGGGGAAATTAATTTTCCCTGCAGTAATATATTGCATCCCGTTGCCATGCAGAACATTTTTCACTGACCTGGTATCAAGTGGGCAATTAAGACCCACGCGCATTAAAAACCCCTCTGTTCCCAGTGGAGATAAAACTGCTGGATGTGATTTGTTGATATGGATCAAAGCAACTGCCTGGATTTTGGGATTCTCCTTGGAGGCATGGGCGGCCACAGTGAATGCCTGCATGTCTAATGGACCAGTAGACCACGGATGGAGGACAGGGCACAATCAACAAGGACAGTCACTCACCCAGGGCCAAGGACACCTGGTCACACATGCCCAGCAGCTGCCCGAAGCACACCAGTCCAGCTCCTTTGTCAATGCTCATCTCTGCCATCCTTAAAATGGATAAAGCAAACACGTTCCATATGTGCCAACCAATGCACAGGCAGACGCTACGAGCCGGCAGGACGGGTTAACTTTGCAGCTCAGCCACAAACTCACCGTGGCTGGCGATAAGCAACTCAGGTGCCTCTGTATCTCAGCTTGATCCCACCCATCCCACGGTGTGGATCGCATGAGGATAATATTGACACTGGCCTACACTGCTGGACAGTTCTAAAGAAATGTATACAGATTACTTATCCCTGGTAAGAGGCTCAGCAGTGCTGGATGTCTGTCACAGAGCAGGTGTAGCTGGATCTCATGCCTGGAACACCTGGCCACATGTTGAACTTGGCTATTTTTCTCCCATCCCCTGATTTTAGTACCTCCCATTCTGATGAAGAGTTCCTGAGAAAGTTCACACATTATCATGGAATGTGGGTTGATCCTAATAAAGATATTGTCCAGCTGTGGATTCTGGATTATCTTTCTGTAGATAATAGAGAGGCACACAGAGAGACACTTAGATACACACATAGCTGCCTGCAGTGGGGCTGCCGTTGGGGCCAAGAGCCAAATTAGGGTGACTGACACAATGAGAGCTTGGACTGCAAATTTACCACTACACAATTGCATAGCGTACAGTGACGCCTCCCTTTGAGGCATGAGGAAACAGCTCCTGGGGAAAGGGACATTTGAGGCAACCCTTGAGTAGGTTCTGGAAGATAAAGGCAGATCATTATGACTCGTTTGCACCCTTGTACCTTTGCACGGTGTGCATCACAGAAGCTTCGTTGTGCGTGGCCACGATCAGCTCAAATTTTCCCTTGGAATGAGGCACTCGGTCCAAGCAGAAATCCAGGCAGCGCTCGTAGCTGTATCCCAGAAAAAGGGAATAGGCATTCAGCACGGATGGAGATTCCCAGCAGGAAGTTTAATAATGGGAACCTGCGACACAATGTTGTGTTGTAGACTACCTTTTTACAGCTAGTGCAAGCTTTCCACCAATTGATGCATTTATACCTAACCTCAGCTAGATCGCAATCCTTGATTTTTTTCATCGTTGCCTCCTCTTTAGTCCTGGAGACATATTAAACTAGTGGCTTGGTATATACCAGGAAATTACCTAACCAGATAATTTTGTCTACCCTCTTTATTTATCTTGGTCTCTCGCCATCCTCTCCTTGTCCAACCAGGGCATTCCACTCCCATTTCCACTTGTTGTTTTCTTTCTCTTTTTCCTTTTCAGTCTGTCAATACCCCACACCACCCGTTATCTTAAGACTTTTCATCCTTCTGCAGATCAGAGACCTGTCCAGGGTCTGCTGAGGCGTCTCCTTTGTGCACAGCTGGAGCAGTTTTAGTCACATAAGCACAAGCAGAATGCATGAGTCAGTCCAGGGCAGACCGAGATTCCCACGGTTCAGGTTCAGACTCAGCAGAGCCTGGAACAGAACAATGAGAGCCCCCACCTTTCATTGGTAGCCTCCCAGGTGGGTTGGACGGGATCGGAATATCCTTTTTCCTTTGCCAGCTTCCGTTCCTTCTCCAGATAAGCTCCCCTGACCAGTTTCACTCCAAAACACACACCCAAGCGGTCTGCGAGGGCCGCATCCTGATGCATCCGCTCCAGTGTGTCCTGGAGAAAGACAGAACTGGTCAAAAGCAATGTAGCTGCTACGGAACATCTAAGCGCTAAGGAATCCTCTAACGCCAGTGAGCCAGCCATTTCCCTTGCAGGAAGTGCGGTGGGCAGAAGGAGAAGGGCAATTTTGGGAAGGAGACCCACCTTGAGATACGCCTGATACGTGTTCCAGATCCATGGGTGTTGTGTGTTGCAGGTAGCCATCATTGCCACAGTCACCAGAGTCAGGGCAGGGTTAACATAGGTGTATTCTGCATCCACTAGAACACGGACACCCTTTTTTACCGCATGCTGTAGAGGAAGAGGAAGAGAGTAAAATAAGAGAAGCATTTGGTAGAACGGATCCACTTTTCTAGTGCTGGAGAAGTGGAAGGATTATCCTGTGTTCCACCCAGTCCTCCAAAACAATAACTGAGGTTCCAGACTACAACAAACAACGACACGGCTTCCCAGAAGCATTTTCGAGTAATCTTTCCTAAGACATGAAACTGAGGGAGGGTTTCAAGCGGAGTTCCAAAGAAAGTCCTCTTTGGCAGTGGGAATACTGCATGATTACTGATGTTTAATGGATGTGTGCTGATCGTTAAGTGATGGTTTCCTAAAAGGCGAGGGATCTCTCTTTGCTTTTGAACGACTTGCAAGGTGTATCCATCGGACCATTTTAGACTGCACATGCAAATATGCAAAGACAGAGTTTCTTGCTCTAGTTGGCAGAAACCGGGAGCGCCAAACTTCTTTTCTGAGGGGTTTCCTGACTTGTATTAAAAGCCTGTTCTCCTTCTCTTATATTCTGCTTGTGTACATCAAAAGAAAGCACATTGCAGAAAAGAGACCTTGGGTGCATCCAGAGGAGGTTTTTTTATCACAGTCACTTGTTTCAAATGGGGATTTTTACAGGGGATCATTGGCTTCTATTTGTGACTGGCGCCCTTTCTGTCTCCAGGTGTGCTCACTCATCTAAGGGAACTGAAACCTAGTTCTCCACAACTGCACCATCCACAAAATAATCTCTGGTGCTCTGTCATGTATTTGAAACTGAGCTGTCAACTTTTCATCAGGCTTCTGTAGCTGTTTCTTTAAATGCAGCTTGACCTGCAGAAGTTACCCTGGGAAGCTTACAAATGCATGAATGTTCTCACTACAGATTGCTATAAGAACAGCCCTCTGAACAGCTTCAGTTCCTGGGTTATTTAATTCAGGAACTGCTGTTATCTAGTGAGAGGAGGGGGCCCATTGCTTCCTCCACTCTGGTCACTTCAGCCTTCAATTAACAACCCACTTTGGACACATCCTGAGAAGGCAAGACTCCTTGGAGAAGACAATCATGCACGGGAAAGTCAAAGGCAGAAGAAGAAAAGGAAGATCAAATATGAGATGGATGGACTCCGTAAAGGAAGCCACTGCCTTGAATTTAGAAGATCTATGCAGGGATGTCACGGATAGGATATTTTGGGGGGGCTTTCATTCATCAGGTCTCCATGAAACAGAGATGACTTGATGGCATAAAACAACAATAGATCGTTGCTGAGTTAACTCTGGCTTGATAAACATCTAAATAGCCCAGAGTTTCCAGTTCAGGTGTCACCATAACAACTAGATGTTCCTGAGTTGTTGATTGAAGTGCCAAAGATGAGGGAGGCAGTGCTCTTGCTTGTTGCTGCTCAGCATCAACAAACCACGGTTTAAACAATCCCTGGACTGTCATTGCATGCAAACGTGGTCAGTGTCAAAAGCACAATGGCTGGGGCAGATTAAACCCTAGCTATCTGTGCCCCACGTGAATCTGTTGTTAACAATGCATGGTATAACATGGAACAGAAATTATTATGTATGCCTACTCAAAAGCAATTTCCACTTTGCTCAGTGAGTCTTACTCCCAGGGAAGTGGGTCCAGGATTGGAACCAGAGAATACATTTTTCTTCCCAGACTATGTTGTTTAATAATAACTGGAACCAGTTGAAGGGGCTCATGAAACCACCATTGTTTCTTGTACCTGTGCTACGGAATTGAGCCGTCTCAATGACTTTCGAAAATGTTGGTTCTCTTCTTCGGTCAAGCAGCAAAACTTCAGTTCCTGGTGGTGGTGGTGGTGGTGGTGGTGGTGGTGGTGGTGGTGGAAGAACAGAATAAATATCAAAATGTGTTCTTGGGAACAAATATATTTAGCCAAGATGCAGAGACCCAGGAAAGAACTGGGTGGGGGTGGGAAGACTTGGGGAATCTCACCTCTCCTTTCATGGCAGACACCAGCCTCTCTATGCTCAGGTCAGACATCCCTTCCTGCTTTTGCAAATGCAGAGTAATAGTCCTCTGTGAAGAGAGGAACAAAAGCAAATTCCAAATAAAACCAGAATAACTCAACTCCACTCCCAGCAACACTCCCAGAATGGAGCCAGAATTAGGCCTGGACGACACATGCAGAAGAATGAAGTGACAGAATGTTGAATGAGCATCAAAGTTTTTAGATTGTAGGTCAGTGCCATTTCATGCATGCTCTTAACCCTCACTGAAAGTGGAAAGCTAGCACATCAGGGAATTGCGGGGCTAGAACCCTGCCCCTGAATTGCTAGATTTTATTCACAGAGAGTTAAAAAACAAACACATGAAGTTATATGCTCCATTTTGTCATTATTCTACTGCATGTGCTGGTGAGGTCTTAGTCTTGCTATGCCCCTTCTCCCTCCCTCCCTCCCTCCACATATACTCTGCAACCATAACAACTTGATGTTCTGCACCAGATGAACCCAGATTCTGCAGCTTTGCAACCATGGATCATGCAATTGTAGGATTTTCTCTGTCTGGATCTAACTCTTCTCAATCAAATGCCTAAGAAATAAGGCCTTCCAGAGAAATATCAGTCCTTCTTTTATAGACTTTATAACCGAGAGAGAGAGAGAGAGAAGCAAATAGTTATAATGGGAAATAGGAGCAATATCTACAGGTACCTAGTTCGGCCATAGAATACCTCTCCACCCACAGTGTTCCTCCGGAGTTAAAGGAAGGTCCCAAGTCCCTCTGCCGTCCCACAAGACTCACACAGAGCTCAGCGGCCATGAGTGCCGTCACCTTCAGCTGCATCATGGGGTTGGTGGTGCTCCCCACGGACAGATCCACGCAGGTCATCATGGAGTTGGCGTTCTCGTCATACCACCTCTCCCTTGTCAGGGCAGAGAAGACCCCTCCTCAGTGCAGGGCAAGCAGCACCCCCAGCCCTCTGATGACCTCCAAGCACCCGCTTCTGCTGCCCTCCTTTTGCTCCCCCTCCCAAGGCGGTCGGGCAGGGGCAGGCAGAGGGGAGAGAGTTTGGCCTACAGTTCCCATAATCCTCCCCACTGGCCTCGCTAGCTTGGGTTGATAGCCCCAGCTTAAAACATCTGGAGGGTCACCCATTGCTCACTGGCAGGGACCTGCCAAGGCTTGCTTTTGCACAGGTGTGCTCTGCTGGGGGAGTATCACAGGCGGAAGGCTGGTGGGGCTGGAGCCGAGGGCGAGCGTGACCCTTCTCTCCTCTGGCCAGGTAGGAGCAGGGAAGCGGCAATAAGGCCCGGACTTCTCTGTCCAATCTTTTCACCATACATTATACATAAATACTCTGGGAGTCTTTCTGGCTGGGGAGTGCCATAAATATACTTCAGATAAATGAATACTGTCCAAAGCAGGAAGGTGGATTCATCTTTTGCTTGCTAAACCGCATCTGCAGTTCTGAATTTGCCTGTTGTAATACGTGCGTGCGTGTGTGTGTGTGTGTATCATACATATATGTGTGTGTATCTCTCCACTTTAAGAGCAACAAACCTCCTTCTACCTTTAAAGTGGCCCCAGTCACCACTTCCTGAAACCAAAACCCCGGTCATGAAAAGAGCGTTTTGCATGTTGCCACAAGAGGTGTGAATCAGGACTCCCCTGTTAACAAGAATAGGCGCACACCCCACCACCCGCTCCCTGTCCCAGACCCAGATAGAAAGGAAGCATGACTCATCCAGCCTTCTTGGTAAGCTGTGAAACCACAGTGGTAGGAAGCGATGCTTGAATTCTGCACGGAGCCGTCTGGGCGCATGAGAAGGCTTGTGCGACCCAAGAGGGCTGAATGTCTTTCAGCTCGGGGTGGGTGGGACAGAGCCAAAGACACGTGGGTGAAGCCAGCATGCAAAGATGGCAGCTTTGTGTGTGTGTGTAAAGCCTGTGTTTATTTTTATTTGTGTATCAGACTGATACCCAACCTTTCTACCAAGAAATGGTATGCGACACAATCACTATGAGTAACTACGCCGTGGCAGGAGAGGTGTTCTCAAGGAAGATCCACCAAGTAGTCAATGGTTGGGGGAAGGGGTGAGCTGAGCTTTTGGGGAACCCCAGAGGGCAAGACTGGGAGCCAGAGGGAGACAGAATTGGTCCCCAGAACTGAAGCTCTCCCCCCTCCTTTGCTAGTTCTGTCTTCAGACTTGCCAAATCACGCCTCCTCACAGCCTTCTAAAATCAAAACCCAAGTGGAACAACCTAGTTTGGGAGAGAGGATTCCCCATCCCCATGATTCAAGCATTGACTCAAAGTTTTCTAACAAGATGTATCTAAATCCTGGATAGAGTGTAATAGTACAATATTCCAGGCAACCCACTCTGTAATTATCCTTATTCAGAAGATCTGAACTCTTGCAGGCCCAGAGTATTCTCCTCCCTTCCACCCTCAGTACTTTACATGACATTCAGTGGTCCCAACCCTGTCCCGTCTCTTTCTACTCACCCTTCCTTTGCCTCCCCCACATCTTCTTCTATGGGAACGGCAAGGAGGGGGCGGACCCCCAAGTCCTGAAGCCGTTGCAATGTGCCCTTGATCTCTTTGTGAGTCTCGCCTGCCACAAACTGTCCATAGAGTGTAAGACGGAGTACGGAGTTCCACAGCCGGCGGCCCAAAACTCGTCTGGAGATGGAAAGGAGCTTGGGAACAGAGAGAAATTACAGGGTTTGGGGACAAATTCCCAAAGTGGAGCCCGGATCAATGGTTACAGCAAACACATTTGGAGAGTGACTCAGGACGCCTTAAAAGCTGGTAGATTGATGGAGACAGAAATTTTGCATCTGCCAGCTGACTGTGTACTTTCGGCCTCTGACACATCTGCAGAAACCATTGTCACAGTAAACATCTGTGCAAGGATGGCCATGGAGAGTAAGCATGGCTTGGTCAAATGCACGCCAAGCAGGGGCCTTGTGAATGGCCCCAGGCCATCTCCGGCTCCTCAGCTTTGCAGCCTGCTCCTTCCTGCCTTCCTTCATCCATCCGGACAGCACCGGCAGCAGTAAGCAGGAGCTGAATCCACACCCTTTCTGTTCTTGGCCCGTTACCTCCCAAGCAAGCCAGAGGCGGCAAGGACAGGACGCAAGAGAGAAGGTGGGGCAAGAGCCACTGGCGGCACCGGTGCTGAGAAGGCAGGCGTGCTGGTGGAGGGGCCCATTCGGGGTGCCTTGCCCAAGGCACCTCCGAAACCTTTGGGGGCCCTGCACCTCCTAGCCCTGAACATGCCACAAGGCACCTTTTGCAGGTAGGGATCGGCGACCCCTCCCACCTTGCTCCCAAGACCCCTACTCTGCTAGCAGTGGTGCCAGCCGGGCACAACTTTGCAGCAGATGCAAAGGACCCTACACAACAGGAGGAACGCAAAAGCCTCCGACTCCACAACGAGAAGCAACATGAGCAATCCATGCTACCAGCTGCAGAGCTGCCCCATTCCAGCACGACCGTCAAACCCAGCACCCCAAGTCTGCGTTTGCAGCCTGGCTCTCGCAGTGCCCACAGTCCCATCCAAGCCCAACGGGGTACCCTTGAGCCGGCAGGGGCTGACTGAGGTGGACTGGGCTGGGCGGGTTGTGGGCCAGGACTCAGGGCCTCCTTGTCTCACCACAGGTGCTTTCTGGACCAGCCGCGGAGAGGAGCAGAGCAGGAACACCAGCAGTCCCCGAGTGAGCTCCCAGTTGCTCTTGAGGCGGAAAACCTTCCCATCGTCCAAGTTCAAGGATGGGTGTGGAGTTGCAGGCTTCTTTGCTGCAGCCTGGGGGGCCGAGGATTTCTGGGCGGCAGCCGGGGGGCCCCAGAGGGCTACTATCTGGCGGCGCAACAAGTGAGCCCTGCAGTTCAGCATGCCGCCGGCTCCGTCTGAAGGTCACACTACAGCACCTCGGGGAAAGCAGCATCTGGCGCCTGCCCCACAGTGTCTGGGGGCAAGCCAGAAGTACAGGAACGGTGAGTGTGGCCGTGGGACAAGAAGGTGCTGCCTCAGCGAGATGAGCGGGGGTGGAAAAACTGTGCAGTAGGGTAGAAAAACTGCTGAGGAGGAGAAGTCACTCATTAACATCCAGGCTCCTACTTCACTCTTCACTCTGCTCCATTCCTTGATCCCATCAGATTCCACTTCCTTTAGCAAGCGCCCCATATGTCTCGATACCCTGGATCCTCTTGGATTCCACTGGTTCTTTCTGCAATGTTTGGTTTCCACACACACGAGGCTCACTTAGTTCCCACTCGATCTTCCCTTGCAGTGTCCTCGTTCCCACATACTCTGGTCTCTCTGGGTAGCAACGGCTGGCCCTCCAAATGTTTTGATACAGCTTTTATGAGTCCTCATTAACAGCACACCAATGGTGAAGGATGATAGGAGCTGTAGGCCAAAGGGTCACAGGTTCCCCAACCTCCCTCTGTACGTTGGCTGCCTTTGTAACCACAGCTAAGTTCATTTTTCCCAGGTATTTGATAGTTTGTGCTCTACTCTTTACACTCTAAAGTTTTCAAGGTGGTTTCCAATCAAAAATAACATTCAAACATTAATGGCCTACTTAAGGGCTGAAACGTGAAAATCCATCAAAAGGCTTTGTGCAGCTGTTCCTCTCCATCCTTTTTTGTGACAAGAAAAGTTACAGAACTAGTGGTGGGGAAACAGAGGCTGTTTATGAATGGGAGACTGTTCTCTCTGGACGTGCACGTGCTCCACGCGTTTCATGCCTGAAGTGCGGCAGTGGGCACCAAAGTAAAACCAAAGCTATCACTGCATGCCAGTGTTGGCATAACCGAGGAAGGATAGCATTGTTGAGCCCCAGCAAACAGGGACCTGATCAAGGAAAGGGAAAGGAAGAAAGGGAAAAAACAGCTCTTGGATAACTGTTTTTCAGAGATAATTCTTTTCAGTTAACACTGAAAGATGGAACAGAAACATGTTTATGAAAACTTCCACCAATCATTATTTTGTCCGCATGGTTCCTTATGCTCTTGGCCACTTAGTAACACGCATGTACTACTCTGAGGATGGTAAGAGGTGGAGCTTTCCGTTGAAGATCCCTAATTCCTTGGCATGTAGTGCTGTATCAAACAGCGACTCTCCAGTTGAGCTATAAATTCGGATTGTTACATCTCGGTGTTCTAGCTGGCCACCCACAACTTCAGAGTGGCTCAAAGCAGATTTTGCAAAGTCATTGGCCATGGTAGTGGGGGAGGGATTATGAAAGAAGTGGTCCAGACATCTGTAGGGCACCAGCTTGGGGAAAGCTGCTCTAAGCCGCTGGTTTATTTATTTTTTTAATGGAAATTCACCTTTCAGGCCAATCTCTGCTCTTTTCTTCGGGTGGGCAACAAAGAGATCACCACATGTTTAACCATTGGTCAGGCTGGAATTGAAGCCTCAAACTCCTGGACCTTTTGCTCATTCTGGTCTAAATCCCTGTATGCCTCTTCCACTCAAGGTTGACACTTACCTTAAGAGGTTTGGGTTGGAGGCTCCTGTCCTTAACTCTCTGCTCTTTGAGGGTTTCATTTTCTGTTGCTCCTTCAAAGTAGAAGATGTTAGTATGTTTTGTTTTGTTTTTAAACACAAGCAGAAGGTAGCTGGGAAGTTGTCCAAAAATGGCCACTTAGGGCATTCCTCTAAGATTGAGAGTTGTGACTTAGAAGGTCTCCCTCAAGAATTTATTAACTTCTTAATAAATACAAGATTGGGTTACTAGCCAAGGGGGGACACTGGAAATGGGCACGAAGCCAGCTTGTCACATGGAAAAGAACACACCAAGAGAAGTCCCTTCACTGAAGGAGTGGAGGTTTAAGACAAGAATAAGCAGCTTCTGTTAATAGTGCTGAAGGAAGCATTTTGCAGAAGGAAAACTGCAGTTGATGTCTTCTAAGATAAGAGGAAGAAATGGTGCCTGCAGGAGCCAAAGCAAATGCTTTTGCAGGAGACTAGCCAGATTTCTATGGCTTGAAGACAAGGCAATGATATTTCAGGTCATCTCCAGCCCCTGCATCACGAGGTGCTGTGGACAGATGCTTGCAAGAGGATCTTGTTTGTGGCACCCCAGTAATGAAATTCCTTCTCCAGAGACTCCCTGGACCCCATGTTCACAAGAAGTAAAGACCTTTTTATTTTCATAAGCTGTTAGTGCATTTTAGTCCATTTTAGAACTCCACACTAATTGTCTTTCCCTTTGGTTGCTTTTGAGGCTGGTTTTCATATGAGTTCTGTTAGTTGCTCAATACTGTCAAGACAGTGGTTTAAATCCAGGATCCATTTTCCGTTGGCAGAGGAACTCCTTGGCGTTCCTCTTCCTGCACCCTCACAATTGACTCCATTCAGCAGGACCCCCGGTGACCCTTGCAATGTTCAGAGGGCTGGAGGGCATCTGGCAGCTCGCTTCCACCAGCAAGGCTGCACACACCCCAATCCAGATCCAGCCCATTGCTTTAAAACGGATGCTTACATTACTGGACAGAATTAGTATTTTGTTGATTTCCAAGTTTTGTTAATGGCCCAGAGGACTTGATCTAGTGGCAGTACAAGTGTTCCAGACAGGCAACGAGCTGCCAGATTAAGGCATTAGTCTGCAGTCTTGAGAACTCTGTAGTTCATGAGGCCCGTTGCTTCTACACGAACTAGCCCTTTTATCTCCAAAACTGACATCCACCACTCATGGGAGTCAGTACCGATAACCCACACAATACCTCTGCCACGATGAGGGCAAACCTTGATATTGCTGTTCTCTGGTTTTCGTTTTACATTAGAACAGCCTCCCTCAACTTGGTGACTTCAGGAGGTTTTGTACTTCACCTCCCACCAGCCCAAACCAGCAGAGCCGATGGTTAGGAATACTGGGGATTGTAGACCAAAACACCGGATTGAAGGCACCAGGTGGAGAGAGACCAACTCAGAGAGAGACCTGGCTAGTGCTTTTTTTCCAGCATGGAACACAATTGCAGTGCTGGTCTGTCCAGCACATGCTGGCAAAGAACTAATGAGGCACCTAGTGGTGGGGAGGACTTTCAGGTGTCGCAAGAGTCCCTGCTAGGATGGGTTTGCTATCTAATGCTTGACAAAACAGCCGTATCCCAATAAGAAGTGTCTGCAGCCGCACTCGAGACCCACAAATAAAGGTGCTTGTCCTCAGAACCGAAGTCCTCTGGCCAGGTGGCCAAGTGCTGGAGCGCCTTGTTTGGAGCTCTGCTGCAGCTTTCTTGCCCAGGGGGGTTTCTTTAAATAAGAATGCTTGTCTGAGCAAGCAAAGGGGCGCTTGGAATTCCTAAGGGCAACAGCGGTGGAGACAGTGGGGAAATGGACTGGTGTGTAAGAGGGACACTTTAATCCCTTCCCTCATCTAGCAGGGGAAAACTGGGAGCTACTGCCAACCATTTTTGGGCTGTGTCAGTGAGATTTACTGTCCATCTTCCCTCCCTATGCCTCATCCTTTCATACGTTAAGAGACTAAACAGGCATCAGGTTGGTCCTGGAGGGAGGAGACTGGGCAAGGCACAGCAGCTGCTGAAGCACAGTATGGGAGGCACAGAAACATTGTACACTTAGGAAAGGCGCTGGGTAGCTGATGCAGCTACTTCTGACCACTTCACTAAGAGTGGGTGGGGAAGCATCCTTTTTGTTTCAGTTTTACACTAAAACACAAGTGCTGCAATCAAAAATGCAATTTAAAAATGCAAATTGTCAGCTTTTTTGGCTTAAGATTGCTACAGGCATGGCACCCACCTCAGCAGCAAGGGTGGATATGGCCAGACTGTAATGGGGAATATTGCACCAAATAGGGCAGCTTGACTCCAGATAACAGCTGAAATTTCTTGGTAATGATGTACAATGTACTGGTGAGATTGCTGGACTTTTGACTGGGAGAGGTTTAGGTTTAACTCCTTACTGAAGCTAGGAAGCTCATTAAACGACCTTGGGATTAAGGCTGAGATGAGGAATGCTCCAACTCACTTGGCTGTTGTGCTGCTTATGTGCAAGGTGCATACTCATCAATTACTCCTGATAATATTGAAGGGTGCAACATTAAGGTATTCCCTGAAATCTTGATGAATATGGCAGTGGTAATTTTCTTGAGAATGTTGACCCAACTTCGATGAAAGACACTGTCCTTTTTTTGTGCAGAAAGGCAGGGTGGAAATGAAAATCAGTATTACAGAACAAACAGTTGATGCTCGCTGTTTTGTAACAATGCGGCCCCCTGCCTGTGCATTCTGCTCTCACACATCCGCTCCCTTTCATGCTGGCATAAAGTGGCACCAGTATGTTTGCGGCAGAAAGGTACCACTGACAGGGCCTGCAAGATTATGCTGAGACATGAATCAGGCTAAGAGGATTTGTTAAGAGTTACATCCCACCTTTGTTCTTGCAAAGTCAAAGCGGCTTTTGTAAGTGGCTGGGTTTCTTTACCTGGCACTTTCTTGAGGATAACTCCTCTAATCAATTCTGTCTTTGCCTGTTCCCATGAAGACTGAAGCCCAAGAGGCTTTGCTTGGGAGCCAGTATGGTGGAGTGGAAGAGTGCTGGAGTGGGACTCAGACGATCTGGGTTCTAGTCCCCGCTCGGCCGTGGAGCCAACTGGGTGACTTTGGGCCAGTCACAGACCCTCAGCCCAACCTACCTCACAGGGTTGTTGCTGTGGGGATAAGATGGAGAGCAGCGGCAGGAGAATGATGTAAGCTCTTTGAAAAAAGGAAAAGAAATAATTCAAACAATCATTCTTCCGGTGTTTCCTGTAGCCCACACACTCGACCCTCAGAGCTGATGCCAAAAGTTGATGGGGCTGGGTGTGCAGGCCATGGAATTCAAGCAGCCTTCGCTTTCTCAAGACGTGATCTGGCACCCTTTTCCTAATCTTCTTGTGACCCCAAGGACTTCACAACTTGTTTCTTTTTCAAACAAATCCTTTATTTGATGTGTTTGAAACATGAGCGCTAGAGCAGGATTTCTCCCTTCGATAAAGTCTGCAACAACAGCCTAAGAATCAGTAGTTACTCTGCCGCTCTTGCTGCCGGTACCCTCCACGCCGCATGTAGCCCCCTTCGTTCTTCCGGTAGCCATCTTTCTGATCTGCAGGGAGAGCAACAGAAGGCGATGATGAGCAAGGCGGTGGCAAAAAGGCGGTTGATAAAACCTGCCATAATTGGGCTAGTTGAGGAAGTGGGACGGGGCAAAGGGCTTGCTGCAAAGGACTACGCAGTGAACATTCCTGCCCTCCCACCAGAACAAGCAGCCATTTGCAGGGAGATCGGCCCATGTTGGCGCTGCAGAAATGCATAGGGAAGCGGACTGTTGTCTAATTTAGGATGGTGGGAGAAGCACTGGCACTAACAAGGGTCCTTTGCAAAAAAGTGAAGGAGGTAGGTTTCAGTCCACAGCAACTGGAAGCACCACCCAGGCAGGGGAAACTGCTCCACAAATGTTGCCTTTGCTGCACAACCACACCATTAAGCTTACTCCCTTTACTTCTTTACAAGGAAAGCAGACTTGGAGGCAGACCATGGAAGCAGTAGCCATGCCTGCTTCTCTGTAACAAGGCAGTGGGGAACCGGGAACCCTCCATATGTCGCTGGACTCTCAGCTGCCATCAGCCCCTAGGCAGCATAGTCACGGTTCAAGGACGACAGCAGCGGCAGCCCTCGTGTGGGGCCGGGGGTCCTCCTCCCTGCTCTGCAACATCCTAACAGGCTAATGGAATGGAGCAGCTGGAACTTTCTGAAGCTAATGGGACAGAAGAGAGAGGAAGCCGAAGCAGAGCCCCGTTGACACGAGAGGCAGCACTCGGAACTCCCACTTACCCCGGAAGTAGCCGCCGTATGTGCCCTGCTTCTGGTCAAAGACCCTCTCGTTGTTCTCCACGAGGCTGCCCAGCTTCTCGGCCAGCTGCAGTGCCAGGTTCTGCTGGGAGGTGGGCTCTGTCCGATGCATCACGACTGTCTGGGTCGGCTGGTCGAGAGAGGCCTGGCAGGGCAAGGTTTGGAAAGCTCAGACGAGCTCAGCAAGCAAGACTGGCTTACGCTCAAAACTGCCTTTCAAAGGGAAAAGGCTGCTTCCTCCTCCTACTTGCACCAAGCGGCCTCCTATTTTCCTCAGAACCTTCCATCCCACTGGAACCTCTTTGGAAATCCAGTGAGCCACCTCCCCTGCCGAGAGCTGCTGCGGAAAGCGCTAGAGCCCTTCCCACCCACCTCTGAGCTGGTGTGGGCAAGAGCGGCCCCCTCTGGTTACTGCCCCCCCATCTCTGCAACCGGGCCACCCACCACTACCTGCCCCACTGGAAAGGACCTCTCACCATCAGCTCTTCATTGATGATCATCTTGCTGATGATGCTGTGCACTGTGGGGAGGTCCAGCTCGAACATCTCGGACAGGATCTCCATGCTAGAAAGAGGCAGACGCATTTGGGAAGGGAAGGCGATTTGGTCACCAGCTCATGGGGGGCGAGGTGCAACAGCGGCCTGGCAGGCAAGGAGTCTCCTAGGGCAGCCTCCCCCAGTGGCAGCTATGGAAGTTCTGGTCCCACCCATCTGAAGGGCAGCAGGTTGGGGAAAGCTGCCCAAGAGGGACAGCAGCTCACACAAGGCTTGCGATTAAATGACAGACGGAAAGCACAGAGTGTAAAAGATGGACTAATTTTGTTAAATGTTCAGGAACTGGGTGGCTGCAGAGGAGCTCCTGACACCCCCTGCCTGCCTGCCCGCCCGCCCGCCCACAACAGCAAGGAACTCTTGACCACATAGACTCCGCATCTGCAAAATGAGGCACGAGGGTCAGAGACTGGCTTGCCCACTCCACCCCACCAACGGTACCTGATGGAGTCATAGACACTGCTGTAAGTGAAGAGGTAGGTCCGGAGTGACTCCTCCTGGATCTTCCTGGAGTATTTTGATGCGGGGAGAGCAAGAAAGAGAAACCACCATGAGAGCTAGAAAAAGTGTTGCCTCTAAAGCAGAAAGAAGACCTCCAGACATTTGGGGATTCACCTCCTAGCATTGCTGTCCACTCATCATGCAGGCAGCGGACTCCCAGGAGCCGAAGTCCAAAACATCTGGCGGTCTAAAAGCCTAACCAGCCATTTTCCCCAGACAGCCGTCAAGCTCCTCACTGCCCAACTGCCCAGACAAGGAGACACCGTGGGCACAGTTGTTCCAATGCTGCAACTTTGTCTCTATCCAAAGACCAGGGCTGGAGCCATTCCTCCAGGGCCAGCATCAAAGACACTAGAGCACAGTGGCTTCGAAGATGAAAGCCCGCACCCCATCTCTGGCAACGCCCGTTCAGAGCAGACGATCCTGAGCTAGATCCTGCTGAATTTATGGAGATTCAGCAGAGGGCAGCTTCCCCCGTTTCCAGACTCCTCCAGCGCTTCTCAGAACCGTCGGCTTTTTGTCTGTCCTGATCTGTCCTTAAGGAGTAGGATGCAGTCTTTCCCCCGCAAACAACCCCTCTGCCACTGACCGGACGAGCATGCTGCGCACTTTGTCAGCCTCGGGGAACAGGTCCCAGACCTTCCCGTTCATTTTCTCATTGACGATGAAACGGTGACACGTCTTCCAGTCGCCCATCTTCATCGCCTTGGATGCTGCCACCACGTGCTCCCTCATAGACTCCGGGGGGCCTGCAGCAAGGGGGAGAGTGAGAGAGGGGCAGTCAAGAAGGGACAGAGCATCCCATCTTGGAAAGGAGTTTGAGTAGCCGCGATGACGGGCTAGACCTCTTTAACATCTTCTCACAAGGCCAAGAATAACTTGGTCTTCCAAGAATTTCATCTTGCGCATGTTGCAAGGAAGAAAAACATGTTCCTTCAAATAGTTTGAAAATGTATGGATTACGCCTGTCACTGTCATTTGAATTTATTTTACCCAGATTAATCAATTTAATGATTAATTTGGGTAAATTAATCATTAATGATTAAGAACGATCTTAATGATTAAGAACAACAATTCTTTTTTTAAAAAAACACACATGGTTTCTGTATGTTATCAGTCACAACAGGTCATTTTAGGAGCATTCCTTCTTAAAAAGGAGGAAATAATTTGACAGTTGTAATTTTTACAAGTATTGGTATTAAAAAGCACTGCTTAAAAATCATGTGCCTGATTAAACTTGGGGCAACTTTTAAGGGAATGATCAAACCAACCATTTAAGCAAAGCCTTCCATCCCTCTAAGTAAGGACTATACCCAGGCTTCCTCAGATTTGTTTGCCAGATCACCAAGTCCAATATCGCCCCCAGCAGTTGATAATCTTTGAATGAACTGTGAACAAGAAACCACCAGAAAGAGCAGAGGCCTCTGGAACTGCACAGACTCCCAACATTTTGCAACTTCAGCAAGCCTGACACAAGTGAAAGACTTCCCCTCCCTCCAACCCCTCTGCAAATACCCAGGAAAGAGGGGAACAGGTTGTTGGCAAGTAACAGCAGTTTAATAATACACCAAAACTCCATCTGCAGGACTCCGAAGTCACATCGGAAGTCACAGAAAACAGAGGAGTATCTTGGCGGGATTCCTATCACTTAGGACAGCCTTCTCCCAGTGGACATCTTCCAAATATGTTGGACTACAAATCCTAGCATCATACCAGGCAGGGAAAGGGTGCCTTAAGAGGTGGGGCTTCACTGCCCCTCACAGCTACCTGTCCCTCCCACACATCTTCAGAATCATGGGAATATGCAAACTGACCGTTCGAAGAGGGACCCTGGGGGCGAGACCAGCTTGCTCCAACCAGGTGCCCTGCAGATGTGTGGGCTCAGCACTCATGTGGCTGGGGAGTGAGAGAGCTGTAGGGCAGCACATCTGGAGGGCTCTAGGTTGGGACACGTTGGCGCACAACACCGGCCAGCCCAGCCTTTCCAAGGCTCCAACAGGCCAGCTGCTGCAGGGGCACTCACCCAGGAGGGGCTGGCGCTCGCCCACGCGCAACTGGTGGTGGAACTGCTTGCTGATCATGCGCCGGCGGGCATCGAACTCGTGGGCGGCCATGTAGGGGATTTCAAGCAGCATGGCCGAGACCAGATAGACACACTCCAGGAGCTCCAGGTTGATGTGCATGTGGAAGGGGACCTGGCGCCGCTTCTCGATCTTCTCCTGCTCCTGGTTGCGCTCCTGCATGCTGCGCATCAGCAGCCCCTGGCCCAGCAGCTCCTTGGCTCGTCCGCTCGACTGAATGTCCAGCAGGGCGTTGTGGGCATCCTTGATCAAGCCCTGGCGGAACGCGCAGATGCCCAGCTGCACCATCGTCCGGTTGTACAGGATCTGCAAGAGTCACGAGAGTTTAAGGGGACTGGAAACGGACTGGATTCTGCTCCCCAAGGGCTGTGGGGTGATGCAAAGTATATCACTCCTGCCCCAAATATTCACTTCCCATCTTCTTCCTTCACAATTCAGGCGGGACAGACACAGAAGTACAAGCTCCTTTCCAGCTATTCTGCCCACCTGATTCACCTTGCCCAGTATTCCATTATTTGCTGGGATGGGTACTTTTTGTTCCTATTCACCTGGCTTGGGACACCTGCTGCTTCTCAGTATCAGAGGTGGAAACTGTGAGCAGGAGTGAGTGTGTTACCCAGCAGGGTGAGAGGGAGTTCTTGATCCTCCATGGCCATTCTGGGGCATATGCTTAGAGGACCAGCTTTGTCAGCTGCAGCTAAGCACCCCAGGCCCCTCTGCTCCAGTTGCCCTCCCTAACCTGCACAGGCGGGTCTGCGTGCTGGATGTTGTCCTGCAGGTGGCTCATGAGCATCAGGTCACGGGCCTGATACCAGCGGTCGTGCAAGGCATGGTGGTAGATGTGGCAGAGGATGGCACAGGTACGGATCCGGTCTGTCCTATCCTTGGCGTAGATGAACTTGCAGAGGCGTTCCATCAGCACCGCTGAGTCCTCAGCCTCGTTCTCAGCCTGGTCTTGTTCCGACTGTGTGCAAGGGCGTAACACAAGGTAAAGAGCCAGAAAATATCTCCCATGACCAGCATCTAGCCCTAATAGAGGTGTCCTCGCGTGTCAAATGCTCTCCAGCTTTGGCTCCCTTTCTCTGCCATTACAATGCTAAGAGTACAGTCTCAAATGAAAATATAAACTAATTTCAAATCTGCTTAAGTGTTAAGACTCCTAACACAGGGCATCTAAGAACTGAAGTTGTACAGCTGGAAGCTAAAACTCTCTACAAAGCCTAGTTGGCAATCTCTCTCTCCCTCCTACCACTCACAAGCACTTCCCTTCCCAGGATCCTCTGAAGGAAGCCATGGAAACTAAACCAACACTCAGCGAAAGCTTACATTGAAAACCGACAAGACCTACAACTGCCCAAGGTCCTTGGCACCCATGCTGTGCGGATGTATCCTACATTCTCCCAACCTGTCAGCAATCTTATCAATCCATCCAAAGCATCCCCTTTCCTCTATACTGTCAAGGCTGAAGGACACAGCTGAACTCTGATTTGGGGAAGGCATAGTCTGTCTTTGCCTGCAGAAGCTCCTGGGCTTAATCTATGGCATCTCCAGCCAGAAAGACCAGGTAGCAGGTGCTGGGAAAGGCCACTGCCAGCCAGAGTACCTCACCTTCAGGTACTTGAAAGTTGACCCACTTTCAGCTTGAGGGCCAAATTCCACTTCAGGGAAATTTTTTTGGGCTGGGCCATTATCCCAGCATTGGGTGAGACTGAAGGCAAAATGGGAGGAGGGAAAAATACTGGTTTATTTTAACTTAAGGCTCTTGCTGCTGTAAATGCCTTCTGGAACAACAGCTGTACAACAGCTGTACAACAGCTGGGAAAAGTGCATGGCCATTTGGGGAAATCCAGAGTGCTGGATCTAGCCTTCAGGCATGAGATATTCATCCTTGAAGCAGGCAGCACATAGCTTCCTAAGCATTAGACACTTCAGGGCAGCCATCCCCCAACCTGGTGCCCTACTGTCGTTCCGGACGTCAAATCAGGCCCAACCTGTGTGACCATCATTAAGGATTCTGGGAACTGACCACCATGTGAGTGGGCACCAGGGTTTTCACCTCCCACAAAGACTTTAATAGTCCCTGCAACCAGAGTGGGAAGCCTCAGGCAAGCCAGCGACTGTCAGTGGCGCGCCACTACCTTGCTATCCCCTGCAGGGCCCTGCTGTCGCTGGTGAGCCTTGTAGTCAAACTTGTAGTAGGTGTGGAGGATGCAGCGCAGGTAGATGCGGCAGAGTTCATCCGTGGTCCCTTTGTCCTGCAGGTAGGTCTGCACCCGGTCGATGATCTTGCAGACCTTGGCCTCATCCTTCAGGTGGTCGACATACTCTGGTGGAAAAAAGGAACATTTCTAGATGTGCAGTATTTCTGCACTGGCTTTCTAAGACTTTCCGTGGTGGTTCACGAAAACATAAAAACCATTAAAATATAGGAAAAACATTAAACACTTTAAACAATTTTAAAAACAATGCAAGGCAGACATGCTTGAATTCAGAGGCGGGGAGACCAATTGTCCAACGGGGAGGTGCTTCAGGATTTGGGAGCAATGCAGGAAAAACCCCTTTCTCACCCACCCCACAAGCAGGCCTCTGCAGGGTCTGCAAAATGACCTCTCCTGCTGATCTTACTGAAAAGTCCCATACCAAGATAGGTGGACCCTCAGACAGCCTTAATGTTTAAACAGCTTCATACCAACAGCTTAAATTGAGCGGAGAAAGACATTGGCAACCAATGCAGATCTTGCAGCATTGGTTGCCAAAGAGCAAAGAGGGCTGCTGGATTTCTTTCTTTGCCATATAGAATGTGTCGAGACAACACCAAAATACCCGTTAAACAGGAGCTGAGGATTTTTATAAAGTTATAATAACTAATATGTATTTAAAATTGGTTTTAAATTTTGTATTAACTTTTAATTATGTTTTAATATGAGGCATCTTTAATTGTTATTTTTAATGTATTTTGTGAACCCCCC
Source organism: Varanus komodoensis (assembly GCF_004798865.1). Classification (NCBI taxonomy): domain Eukaryota; kingdom Metazoa; phylum Chordata; class Lepidosauria; order Squamata; family Varanidae; genus Varanus; species Varanus komodoensis. The sequence continues at coordinate 5,353,430 of NW_025336126.1, forward strand.
AGAGAACTTCTGCTGTTGGGCAGTATAGAAACTTGATTAATAATCGATTTTGGGATTTTGCACATGTACAAAAATGGAATAACAAAGTACAGTCCTGCCAAGGAAAAGCAGCAGACACATTAGCTCTTCTTTGCATTGTAGCAATGACTTTGCCACCTTTGATTTTGATGGATGTCCCCCCAGGAAACTAAGAGGGAAAGCTTTGGAATTTGCTCAATGGGGTTTGGATAATCATATATAGCAGACACAAAATGGAGATATGCTGAAACAGACCCAGGGAAGAAGCAATCCGTTCCCTAGAAAGCATCTAGCTAGGGATGGTGGGGGTTGTAATCCCACACATCTGGAGGAGATCAGAAGGCTATCTTCAGGCCCATCTGAAGTCCCTCCATTCCCCCCGCCTTCCTGTGCAAGACAGACAGACACTTGTTCACTCACCTTGGGAGTGGGGGTCTGTGTTCTGCATGATCTTGGTGAACTCCTCATCCATCCGCTCCACAAGAGTCAAAATACAGCCACGGACCCGAAGGGGCTGGCCATGGAAAAACACAAACAGGTGAATGGAGTAAAGGCCATTGGGAAGACACAATGACACCGCACCTTTTCTCTTTCTTGTCTGCCAATTAACTCTAGCATCTTGCTTGCTCACCTCCTCCAGATATCAAAATAGCTTGTTCAACCCATCCCAAATTAGGGGAGAAGTTGCAGCTGACTGCTGTAGGTAGAATCGCTCACCTGTTCGTTGTTGGACAGGTTCTCAGAATCCTCTGCAATGTTCTGACCAATGAAGATGTTGGAATGCGCAAAGAGGATGTCCAGAAGCTCATCAATGCAGGAAAGGCACTTCTGCCACATCTCCGGCTGTCCATGGAGGGAAAGCAGGAACAAAGAGGAAACAACTGAGGCCCTTGGCATTACAGAAAGGCACTTGATAATGTCTGAACGTTTTTCTCAGTTAACACTGGGAAGCAAAAGAGACTTGTGCTGTGTTTGTGTAGCTTCTTCCCACCCACCTTCCCCCTTTGCCCTGTACCTTCATGTATGTGGCCAGGTTGGGGTTGTAGTCATACAAAGATGCAACAATGTTAAACTTGATTTTGATGTCAATGGCAATGCCCAGGTTGTTCTCGGCTGCAATTCCGACCAGAAGCTGCAGAAGATCGATCTGGGCTGCCCTGCAGGGGGGCACATAGAAGAGGAGGTCAGGATGGACGTGTGCTAGGAGAGGTGGAAAAGGCTGGGTTGTTTCTCCCAAGGTACTTCCTCATGTCATCTGCTGCTGCCCTACGTGAAAGCGTCTTAACACTTGAGGAACCATCTTCCATGTTTAGCTCTCCTGGAACTAAGGAGCCGAGGAAAAATTTGGGACACTGTATAGAGGTGACAGACCAGCCTGAAGAGAACGTGATGCAGCCAACTTCACAGGAGGAGGATGTAGCCAGGTAAGAGAGCACCTGCCTGCTCAAGACCCTGGAAAGTCGTTGCCACCCAGACTTGACTATATGGAGCCGGACAGACAAATAATCTGAACTTGCAAAGAGGCGGTTCCATAAGTTTCACCTTGCCACAGCTAAGCAAATTCTGCCTGGGAAGGTAGATATGTCTTCCTGAGTTCCACAGAAATAAGGCGGGATGGAAATGCTTTAATTAAAACCACGTTTGTTTGTTCTGCAGAGCCACAAAGCCTCTTGCCATTGCCACTGAATCGCTCCTTGTGCCAGAGTCTGGGTCCATCTCAAGGGAAGAGGAGACACTTTGGGAAAGGAGCTGCCTCTGCAGCATCTCTTCAAATTATTGTCATAACATCGCCTGGCAAGTTTGCCTCTGTGAGGTGGCAACAGTGACCCCAAAAGCCACCCCCCCAGAAGGGAGTTGCATACATAGCCTCTCCCCATCTTTCCAAATCCACTCTCTGTGGCCTCACCGATCAGTGCCCTTCTTTCCACGGGCCTGTAGGATCTCATTGAGTTTCTTCACGACCACGGCATGGTTGATCTCTATGCCTTTGGCAAACATCTTGGGCTTTTCCTGAAAGAGGAAAAGGAAGGTAGTCTCAAGCTGTGATCAGCAAACATCCTCCAAGCCGCGCCACTCTCTCCTGCCAGCTGACTAGAGGGCAGAAGCAGTGCCTCACCTTGACCAGCGGGACTCCCCCTTTGACCTTCTCCCACTCGCCACCCTCGTTGTCGTCCTCATCGTCATCGTATCTCTTGGATTTGCGGTCCTGCTTTTTCTTTGCCTTCTCTTCCCGCTTCTTCTCTAGCATCCTCTTATCTTCCTCAGTGCCAGCTCTGGTTGTGGAGGATGAAACAGATTTGCATCCTGAGACTCTGAAGCCCCAGGCTGCCCGAATCGTTCAAGCCCAAGAACAGCCCCCTAACTCGACTACGGTTCTAGCCTTACATTAATGAAGCCAGCCCCAGCCCCAGCCCCAGCCAGTCTGATCTGAACCAGATTTAGGTGGTCATCAAATACAAACTATCCAGTATAGACACTGCTCAATCCATCAGAACCACAACAAAGATCGCCTACCATCTGTTTACAGATACTAGCTTCCTGTCGTGGCTTAAGTACCCAAGGGCCCAGTTAAACGCTCCAAACAGAGCCAGAATGGAGATGCCAACTTGATCTGCTCGTGCACCTCCATTTAACAAGTAGTGCCCTTCCACAGGCCCATCACTACCTAAGCTGTAGAACAGATAATCAAACATGGAAGTGGTCAAGCTAAACCCAAACTCTGTAATGATATACAGAGTCTAAAGCAGCAAAAGCCAGACTGACAGGTTGGGCCCTGGATAACCCAACTCCATGAGTGGATCCTCGGCGCACAGCAAAGCTCGAGAGAGTCTCAGTTTCAGGTTCCCAAATTAGGGGTTCCTGATCTTGATCAAAGGCTCAGTCACAACTGGTCATCCTCCTGGCTCAAGGCTGAGGGATCACTGCTCAAAAGGACACCAGGAAGTATTGCACGAAGATAACAGGCATGCCGCACATTTTGTCAAAAAAGGCTGCCCCCTTACTTCTTAAGGAACTTAGAGGCCAAGGATGTATATTTGCCCTCATCTTCATCTGACTCCGAGTCCGATTCTGAATCCGATGAGCCCCAGTCTTCATCATCATCTGAGTCTTCTTCATCCTCATCTTCATCCTGCCAGGGAAGAGGAGGAAGAAAAATTGTGTCCTGGCAAACCATGCGGCCTCTCAAATTCAGCTGGCAAAAGCCACAGAACAGCAGAGGGTCAGAGAAGTTACAAAACACCTTGAACAACCCAAGCTTCATGAGAAATCTGCCCCAGTTCCGCAAGCATCTGGGAACATCTCTGCCATTCTTTCCTGCTGCAGATGGGAGGAGGGGTCAGGCTGGACAGTGGACAGGTTGACTGAATGCAGCAGGGGCTTTTGGGTGGAAAGGGAGCATCAGCTTCAGGGGGCTTTGAGAGCAATCGAACAACAGTTTGGGTGGGAGATGGTACAGGGCCCATCAGCAACTCCATGCTGATGGCCCACTGGAGTCTGGCCAAGGCACTCCTTCGGAAGCTCTCACCTCCATCTTTTTCATGTATTTGCCACGTCCCTCGGATGCTCCTTCTTTCTTCTTCAGGAAGGCTGCTGCACTCATTCCTTCGTCATCTTCATCACCCGAAGAGGACGATCCTGGGGACAAGAAGAGGGTGGGTTTGGCACTGAAAGGGGACAACATACACGGTTTCATTGGAAAGAAGATCTATCGATCTGTGGCTGCATTGACACTTACCCTCTGAATCATCACTTTTCTTGTCATCCTCCTCGTCAGCTGACTGCTCAGGGTTCTGGGAAAACATCCGAGATGGTAAATAAACCGAGGTTACTTGCTCTTGTCACAAACCGTCTCTTACAAACTCTACTTTCTGACCTAGCTCTGAATACACAAGTCACCCAAAGCCAAAAGCCGGCTAGGGATGCTTGGAGGTGTAGTCCAATTCACCTGGAGGGCATCATACCGGGGAAGGCTGCTCCAAGCCTCAACAGGATGGCCAGAGGTAGGCATGGGAACAAAACAGATCTCTAAATGCTTTGGACTTCAACTCCCAGCATTTCTGACCACCGGCCTTGCAGGGACTTCTGGGACTTGAAGACTAAACCAGCTGGAGATCCAACTGCTGTATTACCATCCCTCCCTGTTACCTAAGGCTTAGCACCCCTAAATACATCCACCACACACACGTGCTCACGCGATACTCCTCAGGTACCACTCTAGAATGACCTCCACCCTGTAGGCATGTTGATACCTGGCGGTAGGCTGTGATCTGGCTCTCGTAATCCCGGTTGTACTTGCGAATCTTCTGCCGGAGGGTACTAAGAGCTTTGGCGTTGTTCTTGTTCATCTTCTTCTTGCCTTCCTTGTCTTCCCATAGCTACGTCAAGGAGACAAAAGGAAAGGCGACATGACTATAGGTGGTGGCCCACAAATCAGCCTCGCTTCTTACTTTGTGTAATGCCACAAAGGGCAGCTGCTTCACTCTCGAGCCGATGTTTTAGTATCTAATATCAGAGTCGGGCAACCTGGTACCCTCCAGGTGTTCTGGGCTACCATCAGGCTCAGTCAGTACGGAGTTGTAGGCTAGAACATCTGGAGTCTACCAAGTTGCCAAACCCTCACTATTTAGGGGACAGCATCAAACTAAGATGAGGGGATCTGTGCCTACATTCCTTCTCACCCGTGAAGTGTTACCATCCTTTGGACAAGACTACCTTGCAGGGTCATTGCAAGGATAAAAGAGGGTGTGGAAGAGATCATGTGTGCCATGAGTTGCTTGGAGAGAGGGCATTTTTTAAAAATGCAATTTATGCCTAATTGTATGTGCATCCTTACTCTCTATATACTTAAGACATTTATTCCCACCCTGGAAAGATTTCAAGGTGGCTTACTGACCAGAACGAATCTGCTTATGATGAAATACACATATTTAAAGACAAGCACCCACTAAAAAAAAAAAAAACGAAAAGAAAAACAAAGAAATATCACAACCCCAAAAACTGGCAGCGAAGTCAAAGAGCAACTGAGCCTGCTGTCGTTGTCCCCGTCTCCCTACCTCGTTGAGGTAATCCTCCAGGTCTGCCAGGATGCGGATGTAGAAGCGGGGCACGCCCTCCTTGTCAACTATGCTCTTGGCCTTTCCATAAGCCTTGCCCAGCAACTCGAATTCCTCCAAGCATTTGGTGACATCCCGGATCTTCATGGCATTCCGGATTGTCTTGATCAAGTTGGTGAGCTCTTCAAACCTGAGGCAAGGGAGAAAAGGAGGCGTGGTTGAACTCTGGGGCAAAGGGGCAGGGCATGCATCTGGGTCCCCCAAAAGCCAAGGCGAGGCGGCCACAATACTGTCAATCCCAAAGGAAAGAGGCCACTGCCATGCCAGTTAACAGAATGAGGCTCTCAGCTTAGTCCTCCAGAAACCAGAAGCACCTCCTCCTCCCACAATTCAGCCGAACATCACCTCTTGTCCTTTGCGCTGCGCACAATTCTCTTGGTATCTTCCTCATCTTCACTCAACAGGAGAGGCCTGTAGAAAGGGGAGGGAAACAGGCGGTTAATTCCTGCAATCGATTATTCGTACACATTGTCCAGAGAGATGTGCATCCCCGTCCTAGCTGAATTTGCTGACCACCAGCAGAAAATCAATAGGCAGTAAACCATGACAGTGCCTTTACTTAGCTTTACACTCTTGTTTTATGGATAACATTGTCAGCTACCTTTCTGGGTTGTTGTTGAAACTGGTAAACTATGGTCTGTTCTGCTGCACCTTTTGACAACAGCAGCCCTCTGGGGGGCTGAAACTGGCCCCTGAAATTGCTCAACTTTGGATGAGAGGAAGAAGCAGGCAGAAGGAAAGAGCTGCCACAGGCATGGCCAGACAGGCGCTGGTGGGAAGATTGCCCAAGGGACTGTTGTGTTGCATGAATTGCAACACACACACCTTTCAACATTACTGTTCAATTATTACTAGATGAGCACCTAAGACCCAGGACCAAAGTTGCTGTCTGAGGGATCCCACAGAGATGAAGCAAGAGGCATAAAGCACAACAGTACCCTTGCAGCCTAAGCCAAATCAACTTTCTTGTCTAACTCCCAGTGTAAACTATGTAGCACAGTCATCATATAAGTGTTGGGCTATCTGGCTGTACAAATGGGAGGCCTCTAATTTATTAATTTATATCCTGCTTTTTCATTTTTAAAGAACTCACAGTGGCTTATGTCATTCTCCTCCTGCTCAAAAGCTTAGGGTTAGGCTGAGAGTCTGTGACCTGCTCAGAGTCACCCAGTGGCTTAGTGGGGATAAGAACCCAGCGCACCGAAGCCTCACTTCCACACTCTTAATCCTCGCTCTACTGAGAGACCACCTCCATTTAGGCTAGTCATGATCATTTTCCTCTTCTCCTCTCACCCACTCCTCTCCCTTTTCTGTTAAGTTTTTAGTGTGTATATCTCCTTTGTTATTGATCCTTTATAACAGAAACTGCCACTGTGGTCTATTTGGCTGAACAGCAGAGTAAAACATATCTCAGTCAATTAACCAATAGTGAATGATGCCCCATGGTCCAAAAAGAATAAAGACAAAGGACAGTTTCCAATGTAATATTGAAAAGTCAGCTTGCATTACTGCACTGTCTATGGTATGCTAGCTACCAATGCATTAGATACCCATCAGAGACCCACATTTAAAGAAGATTCCACCTGTGGATGGAATACAGGGATAAAAGAAGAAAGCAGAGAATAACAGAAAAGATGGAGAGAAGTTCCACAGGCTCCCAAGTTTTATTACCAGCTTTATGGATGACTAAGCACTTGGTTGGGCAGACTTTCCAAAAATTTATTAGTGAGGGCCTGGCGCAAAAGACAGAACATTAAAGTTCTTAAAAAAGAGTTCATCTGAACCAAGGAAGCTGTTTTCAATACTCGAAAAGAACTAAGTTCAGCCCCTTCATGCAAAAGGACAATCCTGGAAGGCAGAAACCCTTGCTGACTGACTGACTGGCATTCAGCCAGGATCCACAGAATCCTAATCTACCTTCTGTCTACCCCTGGCCTAGTTCCTGGGCAAAATCAAAACCCATCTAAAGACACGGACATGGTCCTCCCCCAAAGACCGTGCATATGATGGAGAGGAGCAGAAGATGAGAGCATGCATATTTTTCTGATGGTTGTCTTCAGAAAATAGGAAGATTCCCTGCACTATGTCAGCTAGATAATGCCTCCTCTGGACCATTATTGTTGACACTGACTGTGGCTCTCGAGGGCTGCATGCAGGAGTCTTTCCCAGCTCTTTACACTGAAAAGAGGGCGATTTTGAAAAAGCCTTCTTTGACAAGTATTTTCTGCGCAGCTCATCATTTCTGCCCATTCTAAACACATTCCAACCATCAAAATCATGTCAGGACATCTCGTTTTGCTAGCCCTAATGCTACCCTGGTTCACACCACTAACCCTAATATAGGGCTAAAATACCATTGACAAGAGGGCGATTTTGAAAAAGCCTTCCTTGACTAGCTTTTTCTGCACTGTTCATCATTTCTGCCCATTCTAAACATATTCCAACCATCAAACTCATGCTGGGACACCTAGTTTTTCTAACCCTAACCCTACCCTGAAGTATACCCCTAACTGTAATAGAGGGCGAAAGTTCCATAGAAAAGAGGGTGTTTTTGAAATAACCTTCATTGACTAGCTATTTCTGCACTGCTCATCATTTCTGCCCATTCTGAGCACATTCCAACCATCAAACTCATGCTGGGACACCTTGTTTTTCTAACCCTAACCCTGCCCTGGTGCACACCCCTAACCCTAATATAGGGCTAAAATACCATTGACAAGAGGGCGATTTTGAAAAAAACCTTCCCTGAGTAGCTGTTTCTGAACAGCTCATCTTTTTTGCCCGTTCTAAACACATTCCAACCATCAATATCATGCCAGGACACCTCGTTTTTCTAACCCTAACCCTACCCTGGTGCACATCCCTAACCCTAATCTAGGGCTAAAATAACATTGACAAGAGGGCGATTTTGAAAAAACCTTCCCTGAGTAGCTTTTTCTGCACAGCTCATCTTTTTTGCCTGTTCTAAGCACATTCCAACCACCAATATCATGCCAGGACAGCTTGTTTTTCTAACCCTAACCCTACCCTGGAGTATACCCCTAACCGTAACAGAGGGCGAAAGTTCCATAGAAAAGAGGGTGATTTTGAAAAAACCTTCCCTGAGTAGCTTTTTCTGCACAGCTCATCTTTTTTGCCCGTTCTAAACACATTCCAACCACCAATATCATGCCAGGACAGCTTGTTTTTCTAACCCTAAACCAGTAATGGCGAACTTTTTAGAGACTGAGTGCCCAAACTGCTACCCAAACCCCACTTATTGCAAAGCGCCAACACTACAATAAAATATGAAAACTGAGGTTTCAGTTTAGAAAAAACAACTCACAGCTAGTCCAAGCAAATATAGATACATCTCTCTCTCTCTCTCTCCTTGGCAGCGCACTGACCGGCCATGCGAAAGCTCGGACGAGTCACGGTTAATGAGTTGTGACTTGTGATGTCATCACCTGGCGCCACTATCCCTTTCCGAGCATGCGCATGGCCCCTATGTGCACTGGTATTCGATGCTCGGCTGCTGGGGCAATGCTGGGGTGACTTGGCTCATGTGCCAACAGAGGGGGCTGTGTGCCCACTGTGGCACACGTGCCATAGGTTCTCCACCACTGAGATATGTCATGAAAGCAGTGGATTAAATCAAAGAGGAGAAAGGGTAAGCCTAAAACCCTGAATTCCCATTTCTGACTTTTAAAACAGGGATACAATATTCCACTCCCTGCACAAACACACACACACCCCACTCCTCTTACAGCAACAGCTAGGAGCCTTTAATCCAGTAATGGGAAACCTCTTTCAGTCTAAGAGCTGAATTCAATTTTGGTGAAGGTTGGAGCACCAGATTCCAGTAGTGGTAAGTGATGAAAGCAGAAGTGGTAGATCCAGAATTGCTATTATTTTCAGCATATTAGTTAAATGTTCCTGCTGCCAATAATTAAGCCTTATGAAAGGCATTTTGCTAAAAATGAGCCAAAAAAAAAAAAACTGCACAAAAGTCACCACATTACTGGTGCTTGGGGAAAGGGGATGTAGTCATCTGGAGAACCTAGTTGGGGGTTCCCCATGCTTTAATCCCTCCCTCTCCAATCCCCCCACAATTGAGATTATACTTACTGTTTCCCAAAATTTCCTCCAACGGGCTTGGCTACCAGCTCATCCCCAGAAACTGACGATTCTGACTCACTATCTGAGCCAGTGGTGAAGAAACGTGACATGGTGGTGGCGACTCTGGACTGTCAGTTGCCTGCCACTCCTGAACCTGGATGACATTTGGTGGATGGGTGGGGGAAATGCAAAGATCTGGTTAGCTCACGTCCATGAGAACAGCCCCTCCATGTGTAGCGGCAGATCCAGAACCCAAACAGTTATATCACACTCTTCTGCTCCAAAGAATTCAGCTTAGCTCCCTTCTCCACAGCCCATTCCACTTTTCAAAATCTGACAATAAAGCTAGGTTGGGCTGAGGATATCAACAAGTTCAAAAGTAAGCCAGCCAGCTTCACAGCTGAACCTGGAATTTGATCCAAGGTTTTCCCATACTTGTCCAATACTTTTAATCGTTACATCACACTAGTGTCCAATGTATACAACTCTCATACTTCACTAAACATGAAGCAGCTAAATATGACTTTCCTGTTCACCCCCCCTCCTACTTCTCTTCTTTTGTTATTTCCAATTGGATGAACTTTCAACTCTAAGCTTCTCGGGATGCTGAACCATCATATATCCCTTATTTAAAAACGAATAAAATGCCAAGTAGGTTGATGACAAATTATTAGTATTACCACCAGCAGAATGGTACCATTTTGGCTAAATAAGGATTGCCATTCAAAGAATGAGCCTTATATAAGTATATATATTAGACCCGCTGGCCTGACTGGCTCCCTTCTAACTCTATTATTCTATGATTCTAGACACTAGAATACAAAATTGTGGCCCTCGTGTGGTTGGGCTGCAACTCCCAACTCTCTCCCTCACCCTTGGTTACGTTGGTAAGGGCTGATGGAAGCAGTACTCTTTGCACCCCAATTTACATGATACTGATCCGTAATATATCCAACCTTTATTTAAAGTAAATATTTTGGAAAAATCCATTATTTATCCTAAATTTTAATCTAAGAAATCACGTCGGCAAGCAAGGGGAATCTGCCTCCTAGATCCCTCAGTTAGATACCCAAAGCGCAGCTGGCTTCTTCCTCTGTTACCTCCCCCATCCCCATTCCCATCCCCCTCCTCCTCCGGGGCTTTCTGGCACATACCCATCGTCTTGCTTTTCCTCTCAGAGATTTCCCGCCCCCAGGCCAGCCCCCCAAACCTCTGATCCCCTCTCCCCGCAGCCCTCACAACTTCACACGCGCTCACCCGGGCCCGGCCTGAAAACGAAGGGAGGCTTCGCCTTCACGCAATCGCCACAGCGCACGCGCAAAGGCTTCCAAGCGTCCCTTCCAGAAGAGAATGCGCCGGTTTCCTCATACTAACGGGCGCAGTTCTGATGACCACTTCCTGTCTAAAACGCGGATTTCCGTGGGCTTCGACATAGAGTTGCTAAAGGTTAGAGAGGCATCTACAAGGGAGGGTGTATTTCTTCACGGAATCTCGGATTGAGTGGCACTCTTCTTTTTTATATCTATGTTCCCAGGCAAAGTGACTTCTCGGCGCTGTTGTGAAGGAGGGGATGATGGGCGCTGTAGTGCAAAAGGTGCTGCAGAGTACTTTGAACAGCGCAGGCCCAGCGGCAGTGGCGGTTCATGATGCAACGAGTTGAAATACGTCCGACTGGTTTTCGTAAGGCTTTGCAACAGCGCCTTTGTACCGTATTACTCAGAGAATAACTCCCTTTGAATTCAAAAAATCTTTACCAGCTTTCTCCAAAGTAGTGCCTCGCAAATATTTGTGGCTATGATCTCCATCAGCCTAAGCCTCTGGGGCTAACTGGTCAGGGATAATGGGTGTTGTAATCCAAAACATCTGGAAGACACCCGATTGGGGTAAGCCTATCTCTGCCATCTTGTGACTGACACTTGCATCAGCAAAGTTGTGTTCTCTGTTACAGTCACTGTACCATCTCCTGACCCAAGCAAACATGTATTTCTTGGGTCGTTGAACTCCCAGCTCTCATCAGCACTCAATCACAAGCAGTGCTAATGGTTATTTATTTATTTACAAATCTGTAGGCCACTGAATAGCCCTCTATGGGCTCTTTAAGCTGCTAACATTAAAAAACAGGGCAACAGAACAGTTAAAAGTACAGGGGGGAGGTGGGATGAAACCTGTTAGAAGCAGAGTGAGTTGCTGCAGTCAGGTGTTAAAATCCAGTCTCAAAATACCTGCAAAAGAGGACAGTTTTTGCCTGGTGCTAAAATGAAAGCAGTGACAGGGCCAGGCGGACATCATTAGGAAGCCCATTACAAAGGTGGTGGTGGGCAGGGGGAGCCTAAACTCTTGAGTTTTGCAGCTGATCTGCAGGGCTTTCTCTGCAGTGGCACCTCAGCTTTGAAACATGGTCTCCAGAGAGGTGTGCCTTATGCCAACACTTTATTCATTTGGCGCCAGGCCAAAACCTTTTTATTTTCTCAGTATTTTAAGATCTGATGTTGCTTTAAAATGGGTTTTTGTATGTTACTGATGCTGTGCTTTGTTTGTGTATTACCATCCCGAGACCCAGGTGAAGGATGGGATAAGCAATGCCTTTAGCAAATAAATAAATCCATTCTCCATCACTACAGTTGTCTGAGCTCTAGGGGCAGGCAGGTGAATGAGGGCAAACAGGTCCAGGAAGCTCCTGCCGCTGGGCCCCCGCTGGGCTGCAGACCCCTGGCAGGTGTCCATCCAGAGCATTCCTTGGCAGCAACCCTGAAACAAACTCCCACACTCAAACTCATCATCCTGAACCACAGTTTTCTGACATAGGCCAATGATGACACCATCATCCTTTCAACGATTGGTTTATTGATTGTTTTGAAGCAGAAATTGATCACAGAACAAAATTACTGACCATCCCTCTTCCTGGGCCGCATGCCTATCTCATTCTAATAGCTCTCCTTCCTTCTATTCATAATCACCTAAGAACAGTACTCAGTATCTGCACACTCCGTTTTTTCACTATCATCTAGTGATGTGGAGGTGTCATACTAAATATTCCTCTGCTCCACCTTTCCAGTGGAAGGACATGTCCAGGTGCAATGTTAAAACATTTCCTCTTCTAGAACTGTGTTAACATGATCCAACTGTAGTTTTGGATGCTATGATCAAGCCCCTCAGTGTCTGTGCAATAGGCTCTGTTAAAATAAAGCATTTCCCCAAGTCAATGTAGGGAAATTAGTAGTAAAAGTTGAATTCCCAAAACTGGTCAGAAAAGGACAAATGCTAGAAGTCAAGATTCTTTTCGTCCTCAGTATCACTGTACTTTGACACAGGACAAAGCACCACTCAGGAGCAAAGATGTGGCATGTCAAAGTGTCTATTGGTCCCTCTGGAAAGTAGGCTTCAAGGAAGCTGGCAAAAATAGTTGTGGACAGAAATAGCAATTGCACCTGAAAGAGAGATGCCCAATGTGTCAGCGACACAAGCAACTCCCATAGCAAACTCCAGGTGCTCCGGCTTGCTCTGCATTTGAAGAGAAAAGAGAAAGTATTATACCAGGGATAGGTGACAGCTAAAACTGATATAGCCACCATCTCCAGTCAGAGCTAAGAGGTTATTTGAAAGCAGTTAACCCCTCCATACCACAGAAAAAATCTAGCTGTTGCAAAGTTTTTGATCTGTGCATTTGGCAGGCAGGCAGAAATGCTGAGGTGCATTTTTTGTAGGCAGGAGGCCAGCCTCCTTCTGAGTAAACATGCAGCGGCTAGCTCTTCTGAGTAAGTTTAAGAAGGAAATAACATTCAGTTCTTCCCGCTTTGCCTTTGATGCCACCCACACATGATATGTGGTCGTTAAGACTTCACATTTTTCAGTTTGGTCCTCAGGCTGAAAAAGTTTCCTCAGGCCTCTATGAAACAGTATGGATGTTGGCACTTGGCACCCCCTCAAAAATCGCAGGCAACTGCCACGTTCTGTGCACAGCACACGATTGGCATCTTCACACCAATAGACACATAAACCACAGCATTATATTTAAGTGAATGCAATCATTTCTAATATATCTTACGAGGCTCATAAGCAGAGCACAAGAGTGACACCCATTCAGTACCAAGCCCCCACTTCTGAACATGGAGCATCCATTTCTGATCAGCAAGAATACTGACCTTCCTAAACAATGTAAGGAGAGCCTGCTTCTTACTTTTGCTGCCCCCCCCCCCAAATTTCCATCAATATGCAAAAGGTGAGAAGAAAACCGTGATCCTGCCACTGTTGTTAGATTACAACTTCCATCAGCCCCACCAGTCTGGATGACAGGGATTGAAGTCCAACAACATTTGGAAAGCCAAAGGGTTCTCCAGCTGTTGGGAACAGGATGACCAGAGACTCCTACACCTTCAAAGGGTGTTGCCAAGAGGTAATTTCAGCAAGTTTGGCTCCAGGATAAGCTAAACCTTTGGAAATTAATCCCGCACCACTCTTTATTGGCCTTTGTTCACCCATAGGGTAGGGGAAAAATTGGTTTCATTTCTTCCCTCACTACTTAAAAAGGTCCCCTGATTTTCTTGCTAAGAAGCCCCCCAAATCATATTGTTGGCCCCTTCTCCTTTGAGTATCAAAGTGCCCTTTGCTACTTCACCCAGATGAAGTCTTGCCCCATCTCCTGGCTGTTACATTAATATATTCCCCACACTGTCCGTTTCCTGGGTTTTTTTCTCACAAGCTCACCTCTTCTCTGACACAATGGAAGGTGTTCACGTAGGCACCTCCTCCCAGCAAACCCTCGTAGAGTATCAGAACAAAAACTAGAAAGATGCTGGGTAAGAACAGGTAGGTCACATCAAAAGAAAAGAGCAGCATGTTCAGGCACTGGTGTGAGAAGGGAAGAAAGTTAGTGTGATGTAGCGAACGCACAGGAATTCAAATGTAGATAAAGTAGCTCTGGCACAACAAAGCAAAGGCGGTGGTACGGTGGAATAAATAACAACACGGTATAAAGATGTAAGACCTCGAAACTGATTTTTATATTATCCCTTGCTCTCATACCTTTAAAAACCCTGTGATTTACAGACCTTAGCAGGTGATGCTGCTTAACTCTCCTAACCCTCTGCCTTATAATGCATTAAATGTCCATTTATCACTCATGTCACACAAGGCCTACATAGACTTTCCTAGCAGTACCATTTATCATTTGTGTAGCATCCTATATAGAGCCAGAGGCGTAGCTCTGGGAGGAGCCCTAGTCCAGTGGCAGACGCTGCACCCAGAGGCAAGCAAATGCACGCACAAAACCAAAGGTTTTGCAAAGTAGGCAGTAGTTGCCAAAGTAGGCAGAACTGGAATTCAGGGGATTCCTCCTACTGTGGCAGGTGGGCGACAAAGTCATTTGCATGGCCCTGTCTATAAAACTAATTGGAGGCGTGACCCCAGTTCTATACCTCCCCCATCCAGACAGAAGAAGAAGAAAGAAGAGTCTTTCTGGATCAGATGAAGGGTCCCTGGCTGCCACTGACACCCTATTCTCTTGTGAATGCGTCCAACCACCTTTCAGTGTTGGGGGCCATCAAGTGAATTCCATATTTTAACTGTGTGCTGTTTAAAGAAATCCTTCCTTTTCTCTGATTGACTCCTTCCAACTTCATGGGTGACCTGAACCTCTGGCATTATAACAGTGGGAGAAAGAAGTCTCCTTATCCACTTATTCCACATCCTGCATCATTTTGTACAATTATCCTATCTTCTCTTGCTTCTCTATATGACAAAGGCATGCCTGAATAAAATCTGCCCATGAAAGGACAACAGGGAAATGGTGATCCTAGCTTTCCTTGGCAGGGATTTCCAGGGATTGGGAGCCACCACCAAGAAGGCCCTCTCTTGCAGACAGCGGTCTGACTCCATGTTAGACAGTTTCGTGCATTCATGGACAAGGGCTGAATGAAGTCGGGAAGATCATAAGCTTCTGTGTAACCTGAAGTGCCTGATCCTGCCAAATCTTGGAAGCTCAGCAGAGTTGGGCCGGATTGAAATCTGGATGTGTGACTTAAAAGCCATTAAGTATCCAGAGAGCGACTATGGGTGGTATAGAAATTAATATTATAATAATGATGACGACGACAACAACACTGGAGAGCTGTTGAGATGTACCAAACCGACTCCTTTTATCATGCCAGAGGGTCTGTGCAACACAGCCCTATCCCCTGGCAGTGCATGTGTCATATATGATACATATGTCCATAGAGGGAAGGCCAACATGCACAGAACTGTAAGAACACCATGAGGGGGGTGCATCGCACATGCACCTCCAGGAGGCAGAGCAAGGCAGCCTGGCTTCAGGGGTGCTCCGGGACTCACATGATAATGGAAGTGGGTTTGGCAAACCCAAATGGCATTTTGGACGATAGCCTAATGGGGATGGAAGGAAGGCATATGCTGCAGGTGGACAGAAAGGTAACATTTACTGGAGGGAGTGTATGTGTGGGGGAGGGATTCTACCTGTAACACAGCAAGGATCCATATGCGCCGAATCCTTATGCAGCTGGCAGAGGAACGAGAAACAAAGACCCCAAACTGGTAGAGCATCTGGTACCTGCAGAAGAGAGAGAAACCCAGGAGCCCTTCAGCTCTCGGTTCATTTATCAAGTTTGGGAATCCTTTTATCAGCTCCCCACCCAACACTCACCAGCGATACTGTTCAGGGTGGGTAAAAAGTGCTTTCGGGAAGTACATCAGCTCAAACTGGGGAAGGAGAGCACAGAGAGAAAGAAGGGGTTAACAGGGGTGCCGCATCAGTGATGCTCATTCTGCCTCCTGATAAGAAGGCCTCCACATCCTTCGCACTCACCAGCCCCTGGTTGATGAAGTACTCTGCAAAATACACTATAGCCAAAGGAACGAGGTACTTCAGGAGACCCTGGAGGAGAGAAGGTGCAGTTAGAGAGACTGACGACCTTGAGGTCTATGCTCACCTTAAGCAGGCAATGCTCTTGACACCTGTTCACCTGGTTTTGACCCTTAAAGCTTCCACTTGGCTCAGGGGTTGATTATTTCCAGGAAGACACTCTTTCTATGACCCAAACCCTTCTCCTAGGTGGCCGGTTGCACCTTTCACCATTGGATAGGAAGGGAAATTTCCGCAGCTGTAACAACCTATACTTGCTGAAATTCTCTCCTTGACCCAACCGTTAAAGGATCAGAAACCTTGTCTTCTTCTGCATCTGCCACCCCATCTGTCCCAGAATTTAAGAGTGCAATTCTGGCCATGCTAAGGCAGAAAAGAGCACTGTTGGCTGGGGAAGGCTGGGCAGCACAGGGCTTTTCTCTGCCTAACATGCGTAGGATTGTGCTCCAAGGTTGGCTAAGGGGGCTGTACTCCTGGGTATCCCTTGGGGTCTTCTCAGTTGTGGCACACCACAGGTTCACTTATGGTCTTCCAGAATGGCATCTTTCAGAGGCATGCAAGAATGTTCTTAGTTCCCCAAAGCTCATCAAAATAAACTAAAAGTCTATTCTTCTGACTACAGGTTGCTCTGAATTTGTTTTAAACCATTAGTTATATTTTCAGTTGCTTTCACACTGCAGTGCTATGCATGTGTAATGAGAAGTCTTGGTGTTCAGTGGAAGTTGCTTCCAATACATTTGCACAGAATTACAGCATAGGGAAATTATCCTGTGTCCCCAGAATGTTACTGGATGGGGCACAGAATCCTTCCTCGAAGGTTGGAGACACCACCCTGATATTTGGAAGGAGGAGGCAGAGATTTGGACCTGACTTTTCTGCACAGAAAGAACAGGACTGGCTGCCCTCTGAAGTCATGAAAAAAAATGCAAGGGTGAATGTTTGGGTGGAGAGGAGTGGAGGAAGACCAGAGAGACCAGGGCATGAGGACTGCTGGAGTAAAAAGCCCATTTACTCAGATATGCAGGTCAAGTGGGTGAGGCGGCAAAGATTGCCTTCGCTGCTCGCTCAACCTGCAGTGGATGATTGGAGCCCTCCCCTGCATCCCTGGAATTAACCCTCAGATCTTCCGCTCTCACTTATCTTCACACTATGCAATATGGACACTGTAAAATCATACACCCAAAGATATCCTTCATGCAGCCTTCCATGCACATACCTTTCATGTATTTGGCCCTGTTTCTTACCTTGACCACCTCCCACTTTTCCCGCAAGCTGAGCTTAGGGCTTGATGTGTCTAGAAGTAGAAGACAGTGATTAACAAGTAAGAATTGGCAAGTATTTTGCATCCTGGGAAGTGATAAAGAAGCTACATAAAAATGACAATATTTATATGTAACCCTCTGCAGTGCTTGGCATTAACAGAGCTCATCATGGATAAAGAAGCAGTGACTGGGTCCAGACAACACAGTAACTGACACTCAAAGGTTGTCTGAACTCAGCCAGGATAACAAACCATGGTGAAAAACTCAGTTCCCCAGCCAGCAACAATCCATGATTTTTCTTCATGGGTTGTTCATGGCTAACCAGACCTGGCTTGTTAACCTAGCAGGACTTGGACAAGCCACATTCAGCAACAACCCACACTCAGCCCTTGCGTGCGGGTCATTGTGTTGTCTGAACCCGGTCACTGATCATATTTCTTCTCAGAGAAAGAAATCTTAAGGTAAACAAGCTACATAACAGCTAAGTGCTTGCTTTTTTCCCTTTGATTCAACTGGCTCGCTCTGGAAAAATTATCCCATCTGCCTAAGGGTCACTTACTGCTTTGCAGTGTAGCTTTATCCTCTAGGAGCGGCTGCCGTGTCACAGAAGGGGCACGCAGAGATGCCTGTAGAGGAGACCCCCAGCCACAGCGGGGGGCCTGAGGGGGTGGAGCCAAGAGGAAGCTATAGCTGTAGAGAAGGGTGAAAGAAGACGGTCAAGGGCCCCGGGTGCAATGTGGGATAACAGACACCTTCACTAATGCATGCACATATCTAATATTAGAATTTCTATCACCCAAGTGAGAGATGGTGTCTGCTTATCAAGGACAGAATACTTTGGTTTACTTTGTATTTTAACCCTTTCTTGAAGTTCTATTGCTTATATTTAAATGATCTGTATGTAAATATTTTGGAAATGTAAATACAGGTTTTAAAACCTTTTGTAAACCACCCAAACAGCTTTGGGTATTTGGCAATATAGAAAAATAAAATAGCAATATCAGAAGTGTCACATGAGATGAGCACTTTAGAGAATTATAGAAGTTCTTGTTTGACGATCAGCCATCTAAGTACAAAAAGAAAAGGTGTTCAAAGGATGGAAAGGGATATAAGGAAATTCAGAAGGAAAATATATAACTTATAAAGAAGAGCGTGCTCACAAAAGTGAATAATCATTACTTCAAAATGGGTTAAGTTCCCTTTTAAAGATCCACTTTAAGCACACAAGCCAGGGAAGTAAGAGGATGGAAATCTTTCCAGCTTTTCATTCTTTCGGCAAATTAAAGATTTGTCCTATACCATTTGCCACAGCTGCTTCTGTACTCACAGTTTATTTCATGAATGATACTGCACAACTTTGAATGCCTACTCAGACCTGCTCCGAATTCAACTGGACTAATTCCCAGGTAAGTGTGTATGATTAGTCCCAGGTATATAATTGTAGCAATACTGCAACTCTTGCCCTACTTCCCCGGGAAGAAGCCTGATGGGATTCAGTGCAGCTCTGCATCTCAGTAGTTATGTGCTGAGCCCCTGTCAGCTTCCTTCTCTTCTCCTCTGGAGCACCCTCACTAGCTGGGCAAAAAATCTTGTCCAGCAAAGTATGCAAAGCAGGAGGAGGAGGAGGAGGCGGCGGCGGTGGCAAAGATCACCTCGGCTGCTCCTCCTGCCCCATATGGGAAGATCAGACACCAAGTTTGGGGCTTTCCGATCACCAAAAGCACCAACACTGACTGAACTGGGATTTTTTTCCCCCCAGAATGTCATTTTACTTGAACTAATCCATATGATCGCATTAGTTGATGGGCACAGGTGCACATTCCAGCTCCCATCTGTCTGCAAGTCCGCAGATTCCACGGGACTGGGAAAAAGCCATTTTTTGGCAGATAGCGTCATAGAAATCCCAGCTCAGTTGAATCTGTTGCAGATTTCTCCAACATCTCTGAGAGCAAGCCCTCTCCCAGGCAACCGTCCTCCTACCGCCGGGACCCTCACACAGGTGTTGCTTTCAGGCCTCACCTGACCTGCATGACGACAGGAACAACAGTCATGATGAGGAGGGTGTGCTGAGGGCTCAAGCCAGCCTGCGTCAGCCACAGGTAGGAAAGTGCCCCTATCAAGCCGGCTGCGCCCGTGCCCGAGGACCAGGCTGAAACCACGGCACTGGCAGAGACAGGGAAAAGGGAACGGGTTATTTCTTACTCTTGGTGGCGGGTCCCATGCAAGCAGGCACCCATCCCCTTTCCACCACCCTCCAGGTACCGCTTGTTTCAACTCTATAGCGCAGATCTGCACGACAAACAAGTCGAATATTGGCCAGCCGTATTATTTCTCCCTGCATACATTACTGTAGGCCAACTGCTTGCAACTGTTATTGTGTGATGCATGTATGTTTGTTCATGCATCGATCCTTTGTTTTGCCATTTTTGTTAAAGTCGCACAACATCTCTGCAGATGGCAGATGGTGCATATCGGTGACAACAGAGCTGCTAGCTAACAGGCCCTTCCTACAACTAGCTTTTCTGTGTCAGAACTGTTGAAGCTGTAATATGCAGAATCTCTTTTTGACAGTGAAAAATAACAGAGTGAGGCTGCTTCCAAATCAGAGCCAAGCACTCTGTCCTTAAAAGCCTTTTCTCAAACTGCTGAGTGAACTAAAAGGGATCTTTGTCTCCCACTAGTACGCAGAAGGATAAAGCAATAGTCCCTAAAGTAATTGGTGCATGACATTTTTATTCCTGAGTGTTGGATGGAGGGCCAGGGGCTGCGCATGTGTAGCTTTCTCAGACCCATACATTTCCTCTCCCTTTCCTCCCATGCATCCTCCCCCTGCCTGCTGGGACCTCCACAAACCACACTATGAGCGCTTTACGGTTTTGCAGGGCCCGTGGAGTAAAGCATCAGACTTCACCCATTTATCAAATGGCCAACACCACCAATCTTGATACCCAGCCCTGAAACTGCTCTTCCCTTTCCATTACCTGTTGAAGAAAGAGGTGAGTGCCAAGAACGTTATTTCACCCAAGCCAGATGAAATACTGGCCAGCACAACACCTACAGCAGCAAAAAAAGAAAAAGCCTCCATCATATGAGTGCAAATTTGTGCTCCAGTCCCCCAGCTTCACCTGAGCCAGAAATGCCGCCCTTTACGAATTGTGTACAGGGGAGAACTTTGGCGAGTACAGTTTCTCTCACCATAAATACATCAGGGGGAGAAGAAAGCTGCATGTACTACAATTATCCATACCTGGGCATGAACTAAAGCTATTCGTCTAAGTAACCTCTAAACTGTGCCTCCAACAAAACGTTGCAGATATCCGGACTTTTTAGTGAAAGCAGGCCTGGTCAGGGTGCCCTCTGCCAGGAAACTCTTTTCCGCCCCACTCCTGCCTTTTTCCTTTTGCAGCTGACACGTGACATTCTGCTGCTGTTAAGCATGCTCTGGCTGGGTCTATTTACCACATTAGATTCCAAAAATCCAATGCCTACAGAAAGCTGCCTAATGAGATATTAAATAGGTTTGATAACTTTTTAATGACACACTACTATGTTTGTGTTTCCAGTAATTTCAGGATTTCTCCAAACATGGAATAGTTTCCCTCTTTTTCCTCAGTGGCCTCAGCTTCTGCCAGCACTTGTCTCCCGATTACTACTATTACTCCTACTGCATTTACATCCACCTTTCTTCCTCTTGCAAGGAATCAAAGGCCGCTTACAAGGTTCTCCTCTTCCCTGGGTTATCCTCAAACCAGCCCTGTGAGGTAGGTTAGGCTGAGAGGCAGTGGCTGGCCAAAGTCACCCGGTGAACATCGTGGCTAAGTGGGGACTCCAGCCCAGATCTCCCGAGGTCCAGTCCGGCACCCTACCCACAGTGCTATCCTGACTTTCGTTTACTATTAGAGGGATTAAGTGGTTATGGGGTTGGATCTAGAATAAGTTCGTTTCACTTGCTTCCCACTGCAATCTTGGCTAAGTTCAACAACTTGGCTAAGTTCAAGACTCAAGTGCAACGAACTTCATATGCTTCCAGTCCTGTGTAGGTTCAGATCATCAGGGAGAAGATGTCTAGCAGAGGAGGGAAACCAATTTCACCCCGAGGGCTGGATTCTATTTCAGAGAAGCTCTCAAGGGGAAGATTTCCATCATGTGCGGGACTGAAGGCCAAAGGGGCACTGCTTATTTTAATTATGGTTCTTATTGCCAGTAATGAAGGCTGAGGAGAGCCATTGCAGCCTTTTGGAATGAGCAGGAACCATGCAAAGCCAGGAAACGGTCCAACAGCTGGTGGTCAGGAAAAGGAGGTAGAGCTTTGCAAAGGGATGTGGCCATCAAGAGAACCCCAGAGGACAGACTGGGATCTCTTCGGCATAAGGTTCCCCAACTCTTGTGTCCAGGACCTTTAATGAAGCGCAGATGTGTTGCTCCAAACATTTTCTAAGTAGCTAAATGGGGTGCCACTAAAGGTAAAGAGGCTAGATCCCCTGTGCTCCACACCTGTAGTATAAACAGAAGCCTGTCTCTTCCCCCATAACTTTCTAAGAAGTATTACCTGCTAAACTTTGAGTTATGCTGGCTGAGAAAGCCACCAGCAAGAAACTGCCCCAGGCCGTGATGACACAGATAGCAACTCGCAGGCTGGGAATTGGAAGGGAAAGAAAAAAGACAAGATAGTCAACCCCACGGAGTTGGAACCAGCCATCTCTCGCCCACCCAGGCCACAGACAAAGACAGCTTTGGTGACAAAGTTCTCCCTACATCCTCACAGCAGCTACCTGCCTACTAGGGCCTCCCGGCACGAGGAATTAGTCCATGCTCATGGTTCTTTACTTGTGGTAGTCTGTAGTGGCCTTCTGTGATTTCATCCCCCTCCAGGGCCTCTCCTGGATTTACAGCCATCTTTGTGTTGGGTTTTAGACTGAGGATAGTCTAAAACCCAACAGGCTTTTTTTTAAAGCCTGCATAATTCTGGAATTGCACTATACCCCTTTGGCACTTTGTGCGTATGTAAAAAAATAATCAGAAAGGCAGAGAAAGAAAAACCACAGGGGAAAAACCCTGCATGCAAATGATGCTGCCTTTCTCTTGGAAAGAAATGGAAGAAGCAGCCTTGGAGAAAAGCTGGGTTAAAGGCCTCACACAGAAAAGCCCTGAATAACCAGTTCCCCTAGTTAGAGAGATAAGGAAAAAATGGAACAAGTCAAGTGCAGAGATATGGAACTACATTCCTTTGGAAACTCCTTTCCCCTGTGAGGGGTGGAAGGGATGGCTGCCAATGTTAAACGAAATGGAAATTTAGACTCTTAGCAGTGTTGTGACTGAACAACTGCATGTCCATCCAGGAAAAACAGTCATGGCAAAGCAAAGAATCTGTGATTCTTTGAAGCCAGGTCTGATTTTCTCTGTGAGATGTGCTTTAAAGGCAAAAAAAAGTTCTCAAAATGAAAACATGAAAATAAACTATGTTTTCATGTTCAGGATCAGAGGATGACAGTGATGGACACTAGGATCTACACTGGACGCCTTCTGCTGGGTGTTGCCTCCAAGGAAAGCTCAGAAGGTGGCAACAGGGAAAGAGCCTTCTTAGTGGTGGCCCCACTGATGCCAACTATTGGGCGTTAGAGAAATGAAACAATAATAACAAGAGTAACACTCTTTAATTCATTGTTCATAAATATACTTATAAATATATATAAATAAACAATTGGGTGAGAAATTTTTAGTATAGGTGAACAGAAAGGTTGCTGGTTCATACAGTAGCTGAACTTTCTCTATGGCCGATGTTTTTATTCGTTTCTTTTCTTTGCCAAGTCACAAATCCACTACATATTTAAATGAAAGATTGTGCTTCTTTCTTACAATGAAAGGGCATTTGTCTTCTACCCTCGAAATGGTTCTGATGAACCAGGTCAACTCACCCATATGGGAACCAGTGGATGCAAAAAGGAGCACTGAGTTTGATGATCAGTGTGGGCAGAATATCGGCCAGCAGCACAGCCTGAAAAGGGCACCAGAGAGACAGGCGTGAGCAGCGGCTGGTGCCGGAAGCGCAAACCTCCCCAGGAACCATCTTCTCTCAAGCACACTTACCCCCGTTGAGATGGGGTTGCAATCATAGCGAGAAGCATTTGTATGCGGGGGAATCTGTGGGCACAAGAAGCAAAAGGTTAGGGGCAAGAGCTAAGAATGCCCTTTCTGGTATCGCTTTATGCCCTCCTTGTTCCAGAGTCTTGTGTGAAACACCACTGCTACTGCACATTGTGGAGGATTTGGAGTCAACTAGATGGGAAGTTTACTTTTCAATGCCTTGCTTTGCCCCAGCCGTGTAGCTCCCCTTATATAGCATGCATGGGGAAGGGGGGTCCCAATCCAAACTGGGACTGCCATGCATGGGAGGTGGCTTTAACCCTTCCTTCTCCTCACTCTGGTCCCTTTTTCCTTTTTTAACAATCCAGGAAAATATCAGAGTTGCAGAGCTGGTGAGCAGAGGATCTTCTGAGTAAAAACAGTGCAAAGAAAAGGATTTAAGCTAAGGGAGGGCAACTTGTGGCCCTTCCGGAAGTTTTGGCCTACAATTCCCAGCAGCCCTAGTAGTCAGCAAAGGCACAGCTCCCTCTAGTGACCAGGATAAGGCCAACAGGAACTTGCAGAGTTGGCGCCTGTGTGATAAAGTAGCACAGCAGGGAAGGCTCTAGGAAAGGCTGCCTTGTATTGCTCAGGTTCGTCTCAACAATACAAATATGGGTGTTTGTATTGTGTTGCCGATCCGTCTTTGTCTTGCCCTGCCCTTGACTGCATGTTGACTCCCCATACTCTTGATTCGGACCTTGCCTTTGTTCTGCCCCCACCAGAGCCTTGTCCTCACCGTGGCCTCTGACCTTGCCTCACCTTGCTGGTATGCAACCTCAGCTTGCATCTGGACTTGCCTTTGACTCTGGCTCTCCTGAACTCTGCTAAGGGCTCCATTCCTCTCCAGCACCACTGATCCTGGTGTCCTAGCTGTTGATGCCTGTTGCATCCAGCCAGCAGCATGTCCCAGCACAACCGGAAGGTCCCAGCTAGGGCCAGGCTGCTATAACAAGGTGAGCTCACTGGACTTGTTAAATCTCCACTGGCCACAGGTAATACAAATCTGTAGCCCATGCATTCCCTTCCTTACTTCTGAGATCATACAGAGAGAGATCTTGTTATTTTCCACACACCTCTTTCTTGCAGGATTAGGCACTTCCTCCTGAGCCCAGCTCTCTCTCTCTCTCTCTCTCTCTCTCTCTCTCTCTCTCTCTCTCTCTCTCTCTCTCTCTTCCATTTGCACACTTACCGGTTCAGTCCCATTGCCTGGTGGCACCTTTTGATGGTTGAGAATGTCATGGGCAGCACTCAGCATGACCACATAAGCAAAGTTGTTGCAGAGTCCCAGTAGCCTGTGGGGTGGAATCCTGCTAGTTAGTGGGGTGAGGGAACGGGGCATCTCAGGCTCACAAGCTACAGAGTACAGGGTTACCATCATTTCACTTTTTACACTTACATCTATTCTTTCCTCCATGATGGAGTTTGAGGGAGCGCGCACAAGCTTCCCTTCTCCCAGGCACTGGCCAGACCAGACCTTCTTAGCTTCAGCAAGGTTCTTGTCTCGTGTACCTTTAGACTGCAGCCTCACCACTGTGTCTTCAGTGCCATTTCCCCAGCCCAAGATCCCCAGCACCCAGGCAAAGTGCATGTAAGAGGCTGTGCAAGACAAGCTACAGGTGAGCAGCGCTGGAGAGATCCAGGATGTAAAGAAAATAAATACTAATGTGTGCATTGCAAGCAGAGAGAAGCCCAGAAATGAATTAGAACGGCTGCAGGAAGTAGAAAGCGAAACATGCAGAAGCTGATGGGCTGAGGATGCTTCCAGAGGGCATTTTTATCGTGTCATAGCCATGTCTTGGAAACCCATGCCTCATTCATGGAAAGGTAGAGGTGGCTGAGACCCAGGGTGGACAGAAGCTCAGTCTCCAGATGCTTTAACCTTCTACAGCCAGAAGCCACTGCCAGTATGGCCAATGGTCAAGAAGGCTGGAAACTGAATCCTAAAGCATCTGGCAATCTGCTTTCTGCACAACTCTTGTCTAATTCTCATTGTCTTCAGTTCATAACCCTCCTGTGTTTTCCCACCACTTCTCCCTCTTTTCTACACACAATCTGTTAAGACAGCAAAGATGGAAGAGCTGCACCATGTCGTCTGACTGCCAGGGCACAGAGTCCTCCTTCCAGAAACACCCCCAAAGCAAACAAAACAGGAAAGCAAGAGCAGAACTGAGCTGTCACTGTGGAGGCAGAAAGAACACACAATAACAAATCGCTGAAAGATCTGCTTTTGCATGCACAACAGGGCCTTGAACAAAAATGGAGATAAACCCAGTGAGACCTCACCAGAAGCCCAGATTGTTCCTCCTCCGACTGCAGTTATCCTGGGTAGTCTCGGGCTCCACAGGAGGTGGGAAGTCCTCATCTTCCCCTGTTTTTTGGAGGAAAGCGAAAGCTAGTATCGGCAAAGAGAAGGGGTGTAGGGGAAAGAACTAGAGAGGAACACCAAGACTCACCTTCGGAATCAGCTGGGATATTTCGCCATCCACCCCTGCTTGGCCCCATGACAGATGGGAGAAGATGAACTACCTAAACAAGAAAAATGGGGGACGGGAGGGTTGAAATAATCGATCCCAGACGCTTCATAACTACACTAAGATGATTGCCTCTCCCTCTCTTCTTCCCTTCATTCATGCACAATTCCCTCCTATTCCCAAAGCGCGTGCCCTGTACCTTTAAGGAATCGCTTAGCCCATCAACGCTCGTTGCTGCATATCTAGGGGCTGCCCAGGCAAGAGGCTTTCTCCCGAAACGGGAACCTCTGGAGGTGTTGAATCCGGTCTGAAGCCATTTCCTGTTTCCAGTGCCCTTGCTTGTGCACCGCTTTAATCAATCCCCCGCTCCAGCAACAACTGGACACACAATCCTAGGCCGAGTTAGACAGGAAAAAAAAAAGTCCTACAACTCCCAGGATTCTTTTACCAGACGTACTAGCTGAGAAATGCTAGGAGTTGTAGGTTTTTTCCGCCTGAAGATGCATAGTCTTGTGACCTGAAAAAGAAAGCAAAAAGGAAAGGAGAAAAATCTATTAGCTAGTCGTTTCAATTGAGTTCGAGGAAATTTTATTTCGTTTCATATGAGAGTATAGCTTAAAAAGATAATTAAGAGAAGCAAAGTGACAACATTCAACTTAAATCACAATCTATTTATTTAAAGTGGTTGTAGAGAACAGATTTGGAACTCAACTCACCATCAGCTAGAAAAACTGTGGACTGAAGCCAGGGAAGAATACCAAAATTCCTTCCTGCAGTAAAGTGAAAGAAAAAAACCTCGATGAATGACAGAAGAAATACAGTTGCTGTGGATAGACAAGACGCAAAAGCAAAAGAAGGAAAGAAGAAAGCAATGGGGTAAGACTGCTGAATACAACTTTTCAGCCAAGGCATATGTGGAGCCAAAATGGACCATTACAATGACCAGTGCAAAGAAAAGGAGAACAGCAAAAGAAGAAAAACAAGAGACCTCTTCTAGTAGATCCAAGAGATCCAGTTCTGGGCACCATAGTTTTCAAAAGATGGAAAGGGTTTAGAGGAGAGCAACAAGGATGATCCAGAAACTGGAAACAAAACCCTCTGAGGAGAGATTGAAAGAACTGTGCATGTTTTGCTTCGAGAAAAGAAGACTGAGGAGAGATAGGATAGCATGCTACGAGTACTGAAAAGGCTATCACAAAGGAGGGCCAAGATCTCTTCTCAGTCTTCCCAGAATGCAGGAATAATGGGCTCCCATTGCAAGAAGCCAGATACCAGGAAAAATTTCCTGAGCAGTCTGACAGTGGAATCAATTACTTTAGGAAGTCGTGGGCTGTTCCACACTAGAGCATTCAAGGTGCAGCTGAGGGGGATGATTTAACTTGGACTCCTGCACTGAGCGAGGGTGGGGGTGGACACCATGGCCGTCTGGCCCCTTCCAACTCTTCTATTCTATGGACATCCAATGTAGATGACGAAAGAGTTTTTAAATGCATATAAAAATAACCGATCCAATAAAAATAATCATAACAGACTCTAAGAGCAGCAGAGAAAAACTGTAAGGCAAACCAACAGGAACATAACCTCAGATTAGTTTCCAAGGTCCTTGGAGAGCAGAAACATTTTCAAAGCATGGGCAAAAAACTAGGAAGGTGGCAGCAAAGTGAATGTGCAAGAAGAAAGAGACTTCTCAGTGCTACTGACATAGATCGACTTGAAACTTAATCAGACTGCAGTCAGGAACAGGAATCAGGACCATAAAAGGAGGATATAACTCACTTTATTAAACAAGAAATCGACCACTGATTCTAACAACAACAGGGCATCCTTACCAGACCTGGTCACTGAGACATCGTCAAAGAAGGAGCTCAGGTTGGCATTACATTGACATATGCTAATTTGGATGCCAGTTTGGAACTAATTATTCAAAATGGAAATATATCTCACTGCAGGGGGGAAGACTGACCAGCGGGCCCAAATGCTTGCGCCATCTGCCCCCCCAGCACCACCTGGCCAGCAATGCCAAGCCCCCTCTTTCTCCTTTCTTTAAACTGGACAGCCCTTTAAATACAGGACTATCAGAGGCTGTCCTCTATAAAGAAGGACGTGTGGCCACTCTATAGGTGCCTGTGAGTACAATTCACACCTTCAGTAAGGAGACTGCTCAGACCCTCTAGTGGTCAGGTGGGAGACCTTCAGCTTTCCCAGGTAGTCCAGGGTAGGCTCTGCTAATAGAACAGGTTGGTGGGCCATCCTGGAATTGACTGCCCAGGCAGTCTTGACTGAGTGCCTACGAGCTGCATCGGCTTCCCTGACACAACTGGAGCTATTGGTGCTAGGCTGTTCGCAGTCTGAGGTGTCCCTGTGCCATTCATCTAATACTTTTTTCAGCAGTGCCAGGATACAGAAGTGAAATCCATGCCTGATGCAACTCTAGAATATCAAGGTCAGCAAACATGCCAGCAAGTTAACCCAGAAATGTCAGCAAAGGAATATAATAAAGTTTAGCAGAGCAGCCTAATCAACAGATTCCCAGAAGTTCAGCAACATGTCCTGTGACTAACGTTATATTTAGATCTCAGGCAAAAATTAAAATCATCCCCTTTATTAATAATTTGTTTCACTTCTTCCTTTATGGATGATGCTTTTCTGGCCCTTCCTCCATGCCCACGCCCATGGTCCAATGGCAATGTCATGTTCAGTCAAACTCTGACTAATGACATCCTCTACTTCAGCAAATGTTCATCCTACTGCCAGGCTTCTTGGTTGATCTGAGCGCAAACTTTTGCTAGGCAGCACATCTTCTTGCAACAGGACCTTTAATGAGAGTCCTTCTGCAATGACATTCAGCCACATTGAACTTGATGTTCATCCACATTTACATCCAATTTGCAGGTGTGGCCCATTAGATGTTTTATGAAAAGGAACAGGAAGGGAAAAATTATCCAATGGTTAGGAAGAATATTTATTATGCCCAGCTTGTTTCAGAAACAATCTTTTTCCTTCATTAACGTATGTTTATCTTTTTTCACCTATATTGAGACAAATGCAGAAGATACTGGAAGCACTCTTCTCAATATAGCAGAGAGAGAGAAAGAGAGAGGGAGGGAGGGAGGGAGGGAGGGAGGGAGGGAGGTGTTGTTGTACGTTTCCAAAATATGTTGGCCAAAATAAGTATTTTTTTCCAAACACCTGAGAATTCTTTCTTTTTTGTTTTCATGCTACACACGTGCTTTCCCCTCTTGTTTGTAGGAGGAGATGTTCAGGTATTGGTTATTTCTCTGCTCAGTTTCACCTCGTGGGAAAATAAATCACATGTATGTGTTGAGAAGACAATTGATACATATTCTTAGGGATACTTGGGATGTAGTAAATCACACCTAGCTGTGAAAACCTATTATGTAATTGGTGCCTGTTATATGTTTATTTAGATAATATTTAGATGATCTGATATTTAGACTGAAATGTAATTGTCCACAGCAATATCAGGCACAAAGACAATAAGAAGCCAGTTTAAGAACATACCTGGTCACCTGCTTCATCATAGATCACAAGGTTGATATTTTTTCACTCCATAATCCCTGGGTAATCTATAAAAACATTGATGAATTTGAGGGATGTTAAAGATGATGTTATATTCTTGTCCTCAGTAGAAATGCAAAATTGCAGGAAATTTTGAATCCATGGAAAAAGCAACATTTTTCCAAGTGTTTTCCAGAAAAAAACTGAAATTTAGGGAAGATATGCAGTGCTTTTTAAGCACCCTTAAGAGATCTAACATCACATTGAGGGATATTTTCCAGTGCTACGCTTCGATTCCACATGTGGTTCAGATCATTATCTCCAGCTTTTTTGCTTCCTCAAATTCTTTTTCAAAATTTAGTTTGTACTTGTGGTTTTGTGTTCTTGTTCTTGATTTCCTCCTAGCAGCCCACCTGCTATGGATTAGAGACTATACTTCAAAAGAAAATCCATTCAATAGAGGGAACAGAACCAAACTTTATACTAAGAATGCTCTGTCACTAGATCTACTACAATTAGGTACACCCATCACCTTCCAGTCGTTACTGTTTTAAAGAGGCAACTTACTGTGTGCTCAACGCATACAGCAAAATTGTTGTAATCTCTGTCAAGCAAGCCCCAAACAGGTGAATTTACTGATATTTCCATCTAGGGAACCTCCTTTACAGTTTAACAGTCAATGGCCTTATCAGACAAGGGAGACAAGTGTATTCCATTTGTACACCAGATTATGGTCCTTCATTGTGTAATGTATGGTTTACTTTGTTTTGATCCCCAATTGTTTTAAAATTAAACTGTTTTTTATCACTATTGTGGCTGCTAGCCTCCTTAAGGTTCCCATTTCTGGAGCAGTAAGGCATGATAGAAATATTTTAATAGGTCCATTAATACTACAAATATATACCTGTCTTACCTCTAATCCCAGTTCTATTTCACCATTATGCCAGAACCCACTTCAGATCTGCTCCAGGTCCTTCCCCTAGACTGAGACAGAATGTAGAAATGTTATCAGTAAAACTTGATCACAAGTCAGTAGTGCCAGCCCCTGGTTTTGGGAGATCTTGGGTAAGATGTCCCCAATAGCACGAGCCCCATCACTGGGGGTTCATTTCATCCTCAGTGTTGTCACCAAAGCCCTCTTCCTCTCAGCCCGCTCTGTGCTACCACCAGAGGGAGAATGCAAGTTTGAGAAGGTGCTCCATCTCCTCATTCTAGTCACGCTTGTGTGGTCAGCAGGTGAGCAGGCAGTAATCTACCTGCAAGCAGGGATGGCAGGGGGATGGCCAGGAGGGTCTTGACAGTTGCCCAGCATTCCTCCCTGTTGGTTCTGCTGGCCAGAATCAGGGTGAGGTGAAATGCCAGCAAAATTTACAAGAAATGCAAGAAAACTTGGGGACCTGTGTGGGCAAACAAACTGTAGAATTTTGGTGGCAAATGAACTGTAGAATTTAAGCCTTAAATGGCTTTGTCAAGTTTCTTTTTCCCAGAGACTATTTTCTACTCCTCTTGTCTGAGGTCAGTTTAGTAAGCATATGATTCTGACGCACTGACCAAAGTTGGCTTCTCTCTCTCAGGCTTGTGGTATGCTGTTGCTGCTGCAGTTGTGCAAAGTCACTCAGAAGTGCAAGGAGGAGGAGGAGGAGGATGTGGTCAAACGCTCTGAGAGCATTACTTCCCTCTCTGGGGAGAAAGGAGAAGCTGCTTTACCTCCTCTCCACCTGACCTAGATGCCTGATGGAGTCGTTTCAACGGCTGCTGGGAAGCTTGCAACAGGCTGTGGTTAGGAATACCCCATCATCAACTGAGTTTGGGTGGGATGCAAGACCCCTGGTTTATCTATAAGTGTGTGTGTGGGGGGGGTGGTCTACTGGAATCTTAAACTGACAATCTGGATTTGGTGTTTTGCTCCCTCCCCACTTCTCAGAATTTTATTTCCTCCTTCACTGCCTACCTCTTTGGAGATGAAGCTCACCCAGGAGCAGAGGAATCAAGAAGTACAAAGAATGCTCACAGCTGCCAGCATGACGGCGAAGTGGAGACAAAACGTGACGGGTAACAGGGATTTGATCTGGGGAGGGAGTCCGGGTTGTTTACATGGGGAACTGTTCTTCTGGTCCTGAGCTGTGGCTACCCCGGGACAGAACCCTCTCCCCTGCAGCTGGATGCATCCTTACCCCTCTTCCACCTCTGCCTTGCAGGGACGGTCCTCCGAGGGGACCGCTGGGGGCACTTGAAGATCCACTCGGTGCAGAGGTAGGGGTTGGAGGGGAAGGGGCGGGATGGGCAGGGCAAGAACCACCCAAGGGCCCCTCCTTTACTTTGGTCCTGCTTTTTCAGGTGGACCCAACCCGCCAGCACGTCCAGGTGACATCAGAAGCAGCAGTCGGTGGCGGTCAGGATACGGAGGCCATTGTCAGACGGGAGGGAGAGGCAGAGCTTCAACAGATCCTCTCAGGTGATTCAGGATTCTAGAATGCAGTGAAGTCACACTGGCGGGGAGGGGGGAGAGGGATGATTCCAGGGCACATGTGTTGTTATCTGGCTTGTTTGAGATGGGAACAAGACTAACTCAAAGAGGTCTCTTTGAAGCAGCGGCTCAGCCAGGAGTCCCTTTCCCTTTTCCAAAGGGGTGGAGCTCTGGGAGGGACTTCTCAGGCTGGATGGGGTGGCTTGTTGTGCAACTTTGGTCCATGGGCCAGAAACTTCCCTTCCCTGCTCTGCCTGCTGATCTGAAATCTGTGGGAAGTGAGTTATTCAACTGCAAGGAAAAGGCACTCTGCACGCATCCAGAGACTTCCTTGATTTTCCCATTCTTGGGCCA
This sequence comes from Varanus komodoensis, assembly GCF_004798865.1. Lineage (NCBI taxonomy): Eukaryota > Metazoa > Chordata > Lepidosauria > Squamata > Varanidae > Varanus > Varanus komodoensis. The sequence goes on from NW_025336126.1 coordinate 5,385,733, forward strand.
GTTCCTGGCAGCTGAATAAAGTTCTCATGGTAAGGTCTGATATTGCCTGCTTCAGCTTAAACTCTGCTAAAGATTCATAGGGAAGGGAAATAAATTTATTCATACTGGCCAAGGGGGTGGGTGTCCTGTTGTTTTTCCTGACAGTGATATTAGAACTTCAAATATTTTGCATGGCTTCAGTTTTTCTGCTGATATGTTAGGATACATGATATGTTATTCCTGCTTTAGAGTTTGCTTTTAACATCTTTTTTTTCTGCTTTATATTGTTCTACTTGACATTTCACATTTTCTGTGGGGTTTTTGAAAACAGTTAGAATTTGTTAGTCTTTTCAAGGAAATGTGAGGTAAACAAGTATTTTAAAATAATTACCCCTTCTTTCATGGGGAACTGTAAAAAATGGTCTTTTGGGGACGTGGGGTGTACCTTTAAAGTTCAGGATGCTCAGAGGCAGGGAGGAGGAGGCCTAGACCTGTGCTATTCATCCCTTCCCATTTCTTCCCCACAGAGTCCTCCCAATTATCAGGGAATGGCCCAGAGCCAAGATCCATGGCCACTGGGCCAGGCAAGATCAGTCAGAGAGACCTGCAAGGGCCAAACACAATGGCGGGGCTCCATCAAAGAGAGGCAGAAGCATCCATCTGGATGGGGGCAGTTCAGGAAGGAGTGCTGGAGGAGAGGGCAGCAACAAAATGGAATCAGCACTGGGAGCTAGACAGCTCATCGGCTGGAAGCAAAGATCATGGCAAACTGGATGGGGCAGGAGAGCTAAACAGGGGTCAAGAGAAGGGGCTGGAGGGGGTTCAGTGGAGTGAGGGGATTCTACAAGGGGAACCAGATCTGGCATGGACTGGGAGATCTCAGCATGGGGAACAGGAACAGGCGGTCAAGATGGTGGCAGGCCTCCAGTTGGAAGCTGAGAAGAAACAGGGAAAAGAGGCGGAAAATGACCAGCAGGACTTGGCAGCAAAAGAAGGCATTCAGCAAGGGATGCTGAGCAGGGCAGAGACTGCGGAAGACCAGGAGCAGGTGCTAGAAAGGGGAGAAAGGGTTGGGAGAAGCCTTGGGTGGGAGCCACAGGGAGAACTGGAAGATGTAAGTGGGGCCGAAGGGAATCAGGAGAGGGAGCTGGAGGAAACATTGTGGAATGATAGGGCTACAGATGAGGTTCTGTTTGCTGGGGAAGAGCAGAGAGGTCTAGAGAAGCAAGCATGGACTGTGGGATTTCAACATGGCGGATTGGAGATGGAAGCCAAGATGGTAGAAGAACAGCTGGCAGAGGCTGAGAAAGAACACAAAGGAGAAGCTGAAGTAGATGAGAACCAGCAGAAGGAGCCAGATAGGAAAGTGGCAAAAGATGGAATTCAGCAAGAGATGCTCAGTGAGGCAGAAACTGTGGAAAACAAGGAAAGGAAGCTGGAAGTGGGGATAGAGGTTAGGAGAAGCCATGAACTGAGGCCAGAAGAACTGGAAGAAGCAGCTGCAGAAGGTACTACACAGGATCAGAGAAAGGAGATGGAGGAAGAGTTGTGGAATGAGGACATTCAGCACACAGCACCAGATCTGGCATGGACTGGGAGATCTCAGCATGGGGAGCAGGAACAGGCAGCCAAGATGGTGGAAAGTCTCTTGTTGGAGGCTGAGAAGGAACAGGAAAAAGAAAAAGAGGCAGAAAATGACCGGCAGGAGGTGGCAGAAAAAGAAGGCATTCAGCAAGGGATGCTGAGCAGGGCAGAAACTGTGGAAGACCAGGAGCAGGTGCTAGAAAGGGGAGAAAGGGTTGGGAGATGCCTTGAGGGGGAGCCACAGGGAGAACTAGAGGAGGTACATGGGGCTGAAGGGAATCAGGAGAGGGAGCTGGAGGAAACATTGTGGAATGATAGGGCTACAGATCAGGTTCTGTTTGCTGGGGAAGAGCAGAGAGGTCTAGAGGAGCAAGCATGGAGTGGGGGATTTCAACATGGCGGATTGGAAATGGAAGCCAAGATGGTGGAAGAACAGCTGGCAAGGGCTGAGAAAGAGCAGGAGGGAGAAGCGGAGGTGAAGGAGGACCAGCAGGAGGAACCAGATAGAGGGGTAGAAAAGAAAGGAATTCAGCAAGAGATGCTGAGTGAGGTGGAAACTGTGGAAGACCAGGAAAGGATGCTGGAAAGGGTGGCAAATGTTAGAAGAAGCCATGGATGGGGGGCAGAAGAAGAACTGGAAGAAGCTGCTACAGGAGGGACCACACAGGATCAGAGGAAGGAGGTGGAGGAAGAGTTGCGGAATGAGGGTGTTCAGCAAGGGGCACCAGAATGGGCCCTGCCTGAAGCAGAGATGGAGGAGAACCAGCATCGGGCGCCAGATAGGGCAGTGGCAAAAGAAGGGATTCAGCAAGCAGTGCTGGCTATGGAAGAGGCCAAAGGAGACCTGGAAGAAGTGCTAGAAGGAGAGGAACAGGGGGTAGGATGCCACTGGCCGGAGACCAAGGAAGTGGTACCTGCAGAAGTGCAAGACGAGGGGCTAAAGGGAGTAGTGGGAAATAGGAACAGGCAGCATGGGGAACTGGCAGGGGCAGAAGGAACAGAGGAGGAGCTAGAAGAACCTGTGAGGAATGGGGCCCAGGCTAGCGGGGGAGAACAAGAAGCAGCAGCCAGAGAAGAATGGCAGGGTAGTGACCAGGAGGAATTGATGGAGAAGCCAGCAGAAGATAGTAGGCTTGAAGGAGGAGTGCTGGAAGATGCTGAGACGACTGAGGGCCAGTCAAGGCCTCTGGAAGAGACGGACAGCAGCCTGCAGCAAGGAAACATGGAATACTGTGCCTCCATCGATACAGACGCCTTCTCTGGGCTCAGGACCGTCCTGACTGAGGTAAACATTTCTTCTTGTTACGTGCCATCAAATCTTCCCCAAATTATGGTGACACTGAGAAAGAGTGTCCTCCAAGGGGCCTGCCTTTGATAGCCCTGCTCAGCTTCTGCCAACTCAAGGCTGTGACTTCCTTTGTAGCATCAATCCATCCCATAGTTGGTCTTTTTCTTCTGCCTCCGACTGTCCCCTAGTATTATTGTCTTCTCCAGGGAGCCTTGCCTTCTCATGATGTGCCTGAAGGACAGAGGCCTCAGTTTGTCGTTTTTGCTTCCAGGGCAAGTTCTGGCTTGATTCGATCTAGGATGCACTGGCTTGTCTTTCTGCCAGTCCAGGATATTGGCTAAGCTCTCCTCCAGCACCGTGTTTTGAATGCTCCAACGTTCTTCCTGAAAGCTTTCTTCACTATCCCGCTTTCACACCCATATGTAGTCATCAGGAATGCAATAGTGTAGAAGATCTAGGCCTCAGTCTCCAGAAAAGCATCCTTACACTCGATCTTTTCCAGTGTCTTCTTTGCTGTTCTTCCAAGTCTCAGTCTTATTCGAATTTCTTGGCTTCAGTCTACATCTGTACTGATGACTGAGCCGAGGTATGTGAAAATCTTTCACAATTTCCATTTCTGCACTACACTAAAGACATTAAAGTTGTGTAATTCTTCAGCAGGAGAATTTGTGATTTTTGTTTTCTTAAAGTTCAGCTGCTGTCCTGCTTTAGCACGTTATTCTTCCACTTTCATCAGAAACCATTTCAATTCTTTGCTGCTTTCTGCCATTAATACAGTATCATCTGAATATCTTAAATTATTAATATGTCTTCCACTAATTTTTAGGAAACATGACACTAGCAGGCAGCGTTTATACACATTTAATAGAAAGAAAGAAATAAAATTTTCAATCCTCCTTCCTCTGATCCTAATCTAACTTCCTGTTAATATCTCCTGCAAACAGATTGAACTGATATGGACAGTGCTTTTTTTGTAAAAAAAAAAAAAAAAAAAAAGGTGGGGGAACCCGTCCCCACCGCAGTAAGCACACACACCAATCTCAAGCTGAGCACTATCAGATAGCAGATGGCAGACACAATAGCAGCCTGCAGGCACTGTGTTAATGATGTTTGCTGCTGATCTGCTGTGCTGTTCAAAATCGCTTCGTAAAATCCATTGAAAAAAGCTGCCGGAACGCTGTTCTGGTGCGTTCTATGACAAAAGAAGCCCTGGATATGGAGATTAAATACACCTGCATTTGATGCCTTTGCCTATGGGAGTCATTCTGTTCCTCCTCATTCTTTCCTAACAGTAGTTTTTTGTCCACCGTACAGATTATGCATCAAGTGTCCATTTCTTTCCTAATCTAGTGTTGAATTTCTCTTTGAATTTTTTGGAACTTCTCAAGGGGGATTCTTGTTTTCCTCGTTTGTCATTCTTTGCTGCACTAGCCATTGTAATAGTTCTTTTTGTCTCTGCATGATAGTCCCTGGAAAGTTGCATTCAGGATTCTGTCTCAATTTCTCTCACCTTTTGCTTTTGCTTCTTGCCTGCCCATAACAATTGTGAGTGTTTCTTCTGTCATTCTAGGCTCCCCCTAGGAAAAGGAGCCTTCTTCCCTAACAATATCCTTAATAATTATAATTATTTTTCCTAATAATAATATGGTTTCATATTAATATAACACAACACAACAATAGTGGTTTCAGTCAACAGTTCTTCTTGTTCATAGTCAATTGAGTTCAGTAATGCAAGCCTGTTTTCATCTGGACTTTAAATTCCCCAGGAATGTGACTTGTAAGGTTTACAAGGCAAGAGTATTCGGGAGTGGTTTAAATTTGCCTTCTTCTGTACAGCACTAACCAGAGTGAACTTGGGCATCACTTCCATTGTCTGTGAAAGACCCCAGTCACTGCTCCTCATACGTTCCCCCACCCCTTCACACGATAGAGATCCATTCTTCTGGCTGTTACTCCTAAAGCGGGTGGATGCCTCTTGGCCTGATACCTCTGCTTTGACCATTCTGCCTTGGGTGACCCTGCTGGGAGACCAGCCCAGTAAGAGCCTGGCTACCTGGCAGCATGGCTCTTGGCTTCTCGGACACTCAAACCCTCTCACGATGTTAAGGTGTGCGCCCAAAAGTGGGAAGGTCAGCATAACTCAAAGGAAAATGGAGTGTGCAGGGAGTCGGGACAGTGGGGTTATCTAAGCTACTTCTATCCTGTAGGTCACACCCTTGGACACGAGTGCCCAGAAAGAACGGGTGCTGTTACGTCGTAAGAGCTCCATCCGGCGGGTGCCCACTTTGAAGAGACCAAGGCCATCACTGGAGACCCAACCACAAGAGACAAACATTGCTGAGGATGCCCCTTCTCAACCTCAACTGCAAGCACCAAGAAGGCCAAACCTGAGGCACTCTGGGTAAATATGAATATCTCACTACTGCTAGGAGTTGGAGAAGAACTAGGCAGGGAGTAGGATTATCCATAGCCTCCTGAGTTTTGTCTCATTGTCCCCTTCTTTTTGTCTTCTCAGCTTTGGGCCTATGCACCCCAATATGATGGCCGAGCTGCAGATGCGCCTTCGTAAGCCCCAGTGAGCACAAGTTTGGAGCAATCCGTGGGATGATGCAGCTGCAAGCTCTCTGATCTATCCTGGATCAGGCAACCATGGTCATGAATTGTAGCAGTCGAAAAGGGAAGTCTTCTGGGATAAAAGCACATATATTATTGAATTACCTTTTAGAGCATAGCACCGAGAGCTTTTCCCCTTGCAGGATCCCCCAAAATATGTCCATGACACCATTCAGAGATAATACCAGACTTCCTTTTTTAGAAAAAAGAAAGCGCAGGAGGGCCCTTGCAGGATGAATATGTCATGCAAATCACCTACAAACTACCAGGGATGAGGAATCGGGAGCACACAATAAATGCCTTGTACAGAGAGGCTCAAAAGAGTCTGTCTGTCTGCTCTGAAAGGACATGCAATAACCAACGTGCTGCTTTCCGCTGTGCCTCCACATTCTGGGTCCGGTCGTTCTTGCGTGTGATGGATCGTGTTGATCCACTAGATACGGTGGCTGGACGCAGGGAGAGATGCAGCAATTGGACATTGCTCAGCCGGACATGGTTGTGGGGAGAGGAGGCAGAGCCAGTGCCTTGAGCATGAACGTCATTGTCATCAGTGGCTCTTTCTGCTCTCCTTCTAGCACTGTTGAGGCATTGCTTTTCCATAAACTGCTGCCAGTAGATTTAGCACGCACTTGATATAGCACTTTCCTCCATACAAATCAAAAAATACCCGCATCACGGTAAACTCCCACTACATGTTTTCTTAGAAGTAATTCCTATTTTGCAAGGGTCCTGCTTCTTCCTGTAACTAGCCCTTTAATTAGAAGCTTCTGCCTTGCCCCTTTCTTGTAAAGTCCTTAATTAGATGCTTCTTGTGGCACTCCTGGTTTGCCCCTTAGTCTGTTACTCTTCCTTATTGTGGGAGAGGAATTAGCACTTTAATGACCTGCTTTCTTTTGGAAACTAGGCTGTTCATTTATTATATTGTATTGCAGTGGAAAAATGTAGTCATATCTTTAAAAAAAAGTGATTGTTCTGTCTGTGACAAGGTAGCCAGTAATTAAAGCACTCAGGAACAACCATTCCCATCTCATCCCAAAATGTGATCAATAAAGAGGTGATTCATGGATGCTGCAGACACAGAGAATGATTAGGAAGTAACTATTAAAACAGTAAGTAGGAAGCCACTTATTAAATGTACAGTAACCCTGAAGTGCCTCATTAGTGCTTTCTATAGGCTGGTACTGCATTGTACTTTAAGATGATAATAATTAAAACATCAGCAGAAATTGGCTCAGAGAAAGACAACACAGAAAACATTAGAATGCATTATTAAAGACATTGTTTGGCTTTTTCCTGAAAGCTGAAAAAACACACAATGACTATTCCAGACTGATGAATAGTGGATTTTTTGATCTCTTTGTCTACCCACTTGAAGGTGTGCCTTCTGGAATGAACCTTTCGACCAGGAAATTCTGTTCACTGATAAATGGACATTTTGCAAGCTTTGAAGACAACTTGCTAGATGATATCCATGCTGAAGGAACTTCCTTTTTGGGATGAACAAATTGTTACCTCTGGAATCTCACACCAAGCTTACAGATTTCCCTCCGCATCCCATCCCACCCTTCCTTTCGTCTCATTCCTTGTCTTACAAGGATCCAGTGAGGCCAAAATGCTCTTGGAGGTAGGGCACTCAGTCCTCTGGTTCCAGAAAGAGAACGAGCTTACCTTTATTCTCTTGGGTTTAATTTGATAATTGTATTTCTTCTGCGTCTGTTTTAGTTATGTTTAATGGCTACTTTTAGTTCCTATTTTAATTGTTTTAGTTAATTTTTAATTGATTTAGCACAGCCCTCCTGTCCTGACATGCTGTAGTCCAACATTTCAGGATGGCACTGGTTTTGGGATGGCTGGTTCAGAATATTAAATTGTCCATATTTAAAATTATGTTATTGTATTATCTTTCATTATTTTGCCTGGAAAGCTTCTGCTGAAAGATATCCTAGAAAGTGTTTGAGTCAGTCAGTAAAATGTAACTGAGTGGTTGCTGAGCCCTGCCACTGTGAGCATCTCAGAAGTTCCCAACAAGGAAATTATTCAAGGCAGGGAAGCTTTCTGGGAAGGCCAGCACCTTGCATGAATTGTGGTTGTTCCTTACGGCTGACCCATGTTTGCTGGTGGCCTGCATTTCTGATCTCAGTTCAGAGATACCCTAGATGACATCAGCCTTAGACAAAGACTGGTGTTGTGGGTTTAGGGTGTTGTGGTGATGTTGTGAAGCAGTTGGAAGACCAGCTACTGAGAGCATTCGCCAGTCTTTCGGAAGGCGATTTTGCCAAGGCATTTATGGCAGTCACTTGTGGCTCCATTAAACCTGTCCATTGTCGACTTTCAGTCTTAAAAGGGAATTTTTGTTTTGTGGCTGGAAACTCTATTAGGATTATGCTCTTTCAAAAGTGAAACACTTGAAAAATGCTCAGGGAGACACTGAGGAACATTTACCTTTCTTTCAGTGCCACGTCTTTCCTTCCTGCAGACGCAATCACAATGAAATCCTTGGTTGACTGCTCTGTCTGTCCATTTGAAAAATGATTTGGTCTAATAAAAATATATCACAAGTATTCTCAGGGTTTTGTTGACCTTTTATCTCTCTTACCCTCTGAACTGAAGCTCATGGAGTCTGGAAAGAAATGTGAGGAGACAGGTCATCTTTGAGCTAAACCTCACATCAGTTTTGACCTAAAGGGGCCTTTTGAAAGGAACTTGCAGCTGAGAAATGGTGCAATTTCAAAATAGCACCACTGTGCTCTTACACAATTCCCCCCTCCCCACCCGCTCCCCTGCACACATGGGAAATATTGGGAAAATGCAGATAAATCCTGGGAGAAAAAAGTTGCTTATATGTGCCTTTGTATTATAAAATCAAACCTGTGCCTCTTTCTCAGAAAGCAGCAGAATCGCAAGCCAGGTTACTGTTTAGCATTGCTGTCTCTTTAACAAGATATAATTCTTAACTGGATTGAGAAGCTGCTGTAGGCTAACGTTATCTGTGAGGAAATAAGGTGTTCAGACCACTGAGACAAAGACATTCATTTGTTTCTGACTGAATCCATTTAATCATCTAGGCAGTGTAGTGGTCAAACCAGTTTTCCTGAATGGTTCCTCCATCAGACATATTTGCATGTTCAAACAGATACAGGCTGATGCAAACTGCAAAGAAATCTACTTAATTGGCATGTCAATAAAGCAACCAGTATTATTTTCCATACTTTTGTTGCCAGTATTCCTGATCGGTTTAAACATTATGTCATGCCTGAAGACATTAAAATGCCTTATAATTGCAGTTTCTGGAAACTTAACACTCTGTATTGGTGTATGGAACTAGCAGGTTATAAAAGCATCTGTACGTGGGCTGTGGCTTTGTAGTCGAGTTTGCCTCTACCCGGTCATACATTATCGTTAGTTACTGCAGGTACTGGGGCACTGATCAATAAAGCTGCAGAGGTTCAAACATTTGATCTTCCCCACGAATCTGAGTGTTCATTCCCTGCAAGTTGAAATTTGAGGTTATGTGAGAAAGCACAGGAGAGAGGGTGAGGGAAGCTGTTAAGTTCTCCTAGGAGAACTTGCGGGTGGCTTTCCTTCCTTCCATGAAAGAGCAAGGAGAATCTGCACGGGGGCCCTTGCACCACATGGGTGCATGGAGGAATAAAGCTTGGCTGTGTTGCCAAAGGTGCAGAACTCTGCAAAAGCAGCCATCCTCAGCTCAGCCGTGGCTGCTGGGTTCTTCACACAGGAGGGAGGCAAAGACAGTGGGTATTGCAACGGGTGAACTGTGATTCTCCTTCTGGCATAAAGTCATGTGCTTCCGTTGCCAAATGGCAATGCATTTGATGAACTGTAGCCACACATGAAATGGGAGGGCATATCTTGAGAATCCTGTGTTTGATTCAGAAGACAACTGGGTGGGATAAAACCCTGATGTAAAGAAGTACTTAGAATGAGTGGGGAGAACCCCACTGCAAAACTAGGGAGCCACCAAACAATGAGCAGCCATGGGAAAAGGGACAGAGAAAAGGACATGGCCAGGGGAAATAGACGTGGTGTTCTCCAGAAGGCCAGACCAGGAACTCAGGCAGACAGGTTTTGATCAGCAGGACTGAGGTTCAACACCCTTATCTTATATCCTTTATAATTCTCAAAAGCAGCTTCAGGAACATACAGTCATAGAACAGTAGAGCTGGGAGGGTCCAGAAGGCCATCAGGTCCAATCTCCTGCTCAGTGCAGGAATGCAAGTTCAACCATCCCTCTCAGATGGTTGTCCAGTTACTTGCTGCATAAATGGCCAATTCCTGTGGCAGCCATTTTACGAGAGCACCTACAATACACAGCTATACCTACGAGATTCCAAAAGTACCTATTGAAACAAAATGCTTGAAGCCCCCTGATCTAGCTCAGTATGGTAGACACTGTGATGGTGGCTGTTCAGAGTTTCATACTGGGGACAATCCAGGGATCGGAACCCATCTGAATCCAGGACCTGTTAAATCTTCCAAGAGAATCATGCCCTTAGACCAACATGCCTGATGAGCATGAAGCATATATACCAGATTTGCAGAAAGCCGGTTGACTCATTTACGTGTTTAGCTTTGCTTTCTCATTCATTCTTTACCATCTGTTCACCACTTGCATGTGTAAAGTACACTTGTCAGAAAGAAACAAACATTTCTGTACACATGGCCATTAGAGCATTGTTTTTTCCAATGTACTTTATTGATAAAATAAGTTAAAATACTACTGTTAAAAAACTGTTAAAATAAGTAAAAATAATTTGTAGAAAAAATAAATATGTATAAATTAGATAATTTTAGATAAACAATAGGTTATGTCAATAAATTATTAGGAGAATGCAGACATCTGGATGCCAGATGTCAGCACTTTCTAGCTGGCTGGAAGGAGGGGTCAGAGTGGCTGAGATGTGGAAGTCCTGGTATCCTGGGGGAAAGACGTTCCTTTAGCCACCCTAATCTTGAGCATCAAAAAATCCCGTGTGACACGGCACAGAAAGTTCTCCAGTGAGCGTAAGATGACATATATTTTCTGATGGTTCTTCCACTGACTGTGGTACCAATGGATCTGAGCGGGACTGATTGTTGCTTTGGACTGGTATTCAGCAGGCAGGTCCATAAGGGAGATCTATGGGGAGAATAAAAGACAGGTAATTCCCTGCAAAAGGGAAGCACTCCCTGTCCCTTCTGTGCCCCAAACGGCAGGTAGGCTCACCTGGTAATTCACATGATGAATCAAGTCTCGGAGGTTTAAACTGAGATCATCAAACTGAGAAACGAATATGGAGGATTTTTTGATTGCTTCATGGTCACTCAGCTGTTGGACCAACGCTTGATAGAATGGCAGCATTTTGGAAATCCTGGACAGGCGTGCGGCATCCTGAAAAACGGAAATGTTAGGAAAACTCATTGACAATATCCACATCTCCCTTTTTTCCCTGCTTCTTCTCCCACCACAAGCTAAACAAAGACCAAACTTCATTCTGAGTCGGACTTGGTCCTTCCAAGAAGGGTGGCATAAAAATGAAATAAATAAATTCTGAGGACAAAAACTGGGGCCTTCTGAGTGCGAAGCTTGTGCTTTGCCAAGGAGCAATGACTCCTCTCATTGCTGAGGGCCAGCTTATATGTTTGCCTTCTTGGTTAGGAAGGCCAGTGGTAGAAGCTTCACTCTGCTTGGCCTTACCTTCAGAGCTGGCCTTGATGCTTGCTAGGGGAAGAGGGCCTTTTCAGTGGTGGCACCTCAATTATAGAGTGCCATCTCCCTATCAGCTTGCCTGGTGCCAAATCTGACAAATTTAGGCACCAGGTATTTGTTTTCTGGATCTTTCAGTGCTGTAGAGGGCACAATCCCAGATGCCCGTAAGACCAAGGACTCAGGGACTTATGGTCATCCTATGCAGAGCAGGAGAAGTGATCCCACCATGCATAGCTTGCTAGACGGGCTTTTTTGGTCAACCAGCTGAAGCATTTCAGAGGCAGAGGGAAGAAGGCTGGAGGGTAGGTCCTCTCTTGGCCTGTTCAGTCTCCATCCCTCCCCACCCTGCTCACCAAAATGTGCCCTCTTACTCCACTCTGAAGCTGACATCAGGACGCAGCTGGTGCGTTTCTTTCCACCTTGGCCCCAAGTGTGTGAACACTTTGATTTTTAGCTCTGTGCTTGGAGTACCGCCTCTGGCCTTGGATCTGGGAGTCCAGATTATTGCCTGACACTGACTGACACTCCCCAGACACTCTCAAGGGTCTATAGGATGACAGATTATTCAGGATTTTTTTTAACAGTGACTTTTACCGCCTCCTGAATTGATTGAGGATGGAATATATATATATATATATATAAATAAATAAAAATAAAAATTTCATTCGTTTACTGTTTTAACAACAAGGGTATTTTAATGAACATTGGGATATAGGCATCTCAGAAAAATAAATATCCTTACTGGAAGAGAAAGCCATGTGCGGAGATCCAGACTGACGGAGGGAAGCTGTTCTGAGTGTGGCAGAAGATCAAACCGAACTCCAGGCAGATAGTGAGAGTGCTGGAAAGAGAAGGAAGAAACCGTCTTCTAAGTAAGGTTCCTGACTTTTCAACTGACCACTCTTAGTAAATACAGTTTCCCTGAAGGGAAGGAACAGAAGCAAATTCTTTAGATGGTGGATGATGTAAATTGATGATCTGCAACAGGCAGGGTTGGACCCGATGGCCTTTTTGGCTCCTTCCGACTCTACTATTCTAGGATTCTATGGATGTATTTATTTCACTTTTATCATTTTTTTCCTTGAAGTAGCTAATGGTGGTGTACGTGTTTCTCTCCTGGTGAATTTATATTGATTTATTTATTTAAAACATTTGTATGCTACCCACTGTGGCACAGCACGCCTAGGCGGCTCCCAATCAGAAATCAAAACCATCGTAAGACCAATGATGCAGCTGAAAATATCACTACCTAAATCCATAAAACAATATGAATTAAAATACAAAAGAAGGTTTGGTGGCATCAAATATTAACATACTTTTTTAAGGGTAGCTCTTCACCTGGTGCCAAAAAAGAGTATAAAGAAGGCACCAGGCGACTCTCCTTGGGGAGAGCCTTCCAGAAGTTATATCTGCACAACAGAGCTGAGACTGCCAAAAGCTTTTTCGAGATTTGAAGCTGAGTCCTCTCAGACCTAGCTGGGCACACTAACCCAGGGCTTTAGACCCCCTTAGAGAATTCCACCTTAGAGAAGCTCCTTGGGGAGAGGTAGGAGGATCCAAAGGCAAAAGAGATGGGGGCAAATTGTTTACCGTCAGTAACTAAGACTAAGAGTTATTTCAGTCTTTCACAACAGGGAAAAAGCCACACAAAAGCCAGGAAACCACCAAATGATCAGTGATGGGGGAAAGAGGATGGGGCAGGAGAAAGGGCATGGCCAGCTGAGGTTCTTTAATGAACATCCTGTACTAGCTTTCTCACATAATTCAGTTATGATATAAAAGATTCTATTATAGATTTTATACTGAACTACCCATAGAAGAAATGAATGTACTAAGAACCCTACTGCATGAGCTTAAATCTGCAACTTTACTGTGACTTTTGCTTCCTAATTGTTTGTGAGAAAAAGATTGCCTTCTTTGTTCTTAAAAAAATCAGCATGTTTCTTTCCCTGGGGTTTTCTTTCTCAGCCTTTCTATATGTTCCATTATGCAATTATAAGGTGCTACTGTGGCATCGTACAAGTGTTTTACTGTGATGTTGAGATAGTGAGCTTCTCTACACATGACACTTGTTGTGCACTCACGATTCTTTGCTCAGTCTGCAGCTTTTTTTACATAAAGAAAAACCTGGTACTATTTGTGATTGGCAGCATTCTCTTATGCAATTCCACTTTATTATAGTGCCACCCAGTGGTTGTGCAATGGAACATATAGAAAAGCAGAGAAAAAACCCAAAGGCAGGAGGAAACATGTGTAAAGCAGTTGTTTTTCATTCCACAAAGAATCTGGAAGCAGAAGCCTCAGTAAAGTTATAGATTAAAAGCCTCACACTGAAGAGGCCCAATAGCCCCCTTCCCTTGATCTTAAAAAAGGCACAGAAATGCTTGGAAAGCATGGGAGAGGTCCTGGAGGAGGAGAACATTGTGCAAAGCAGCCACAAACTACAACGAACGGGGAATTATTAGCACACATTAATCGTGGAGATGTCCTAAGTTGCTAACTTTATACTGAATGTCCACTGAAATTGCAGGTTGAGCCCCCCACCCCCACCCCCTGCCACCCAGTAAATAAAAACATTATTATCACAGTATTTTCTAAATCCAGATCAAATATTTTTCTTTACTATTTATGTGACAAAACTTGGAAGATGTTCATCTGTGCTGAAATACAGCAATATTTCTTTCAGTTGCTTGCTGCATTGGTTAATTGACTGAAGGAAAAAGAGATGATGAACTCATCAAAGCTGTCCCTTACTTAAGACTCTCCTGTGCCCTTTTGTCTGGAAGTAAATTGCAATGAATTCAGTGGGTTCATTTCTGAGTGGACATGCATGAGATTGCACCATTAGACTTTTTTTTTCTTTTGAGAACTTGGCCAATTCCTGTCCAAAAGATGGTTACATATGCATAAAGGGGAGTATAGAAGCAAAAGCAGACTTACGTAGAGATGCGTAAGGGTCTTTGTGTTCTGGAGAAGGTGCCGTGAGAGTTTTAAGCTGCTGCCAAATTCTTTTTGCAACTTCTTCTGACGTGCCAGGGTTGCCTCATACCCGAACCCCTTCTCTTCCTGGAGCCGCACAGAGAAGGCAGCATGGAAGTAAGAACTGAGTACAATGTGGAGAAGGAGGCTTGTACCTGGAAGGAGACCCAGACAGTCATGAGGAGAAAGGAAAGGTTGATGGGAAAGGGAGTAAATTGAATGCTAGATTATCTGACGATCTGAGACAAGTATCCAGAGCTTGGACTGAATGGAATGTGTACCTTTCGAAATCAGAGGTGCCGCCAGGGTAGGACTTGGGGCCAAATGGCCAGAGCCCGACTTGGCAGAAAAAGCAGACTCAAGCAAGTTAAGCCTGGCTTAAAGCATATTGCAATAAATAATGAGTAGACTCTCCCATCTAAAGATGCTGCTTAGTAGAATTTTCCACACCATCCTGGGATTGGATAATGAAAGATGATGTAACAAATCCTTTGAATAAATAATAAAAGTGCGTAATTCTTATTATACCTGGAGGTCCAGAGACTAAAATTACATTAATTGCACCAATGTGACAGAAAGTGGGCAAATTTGGTTTCTAGAATTCCTACCACATCACCTCAGCAGATACACAAATTATCCCAGATTTGGTCTGTAAATTGTCACAAGATAATATCATCTGCAGTAGGGGAACCCATGTGAGGGGAATTTCACCAAATTTCACCTGAAGTATTTTCTGTGGGGCTTTGGAATTTAAGTGTATTGCTAAATAAAATCATGTGTAATTGGTCAGGTCCAAATCCCTGGATATTCAGCCATGTTGATACTGAATTAATGTTGCCATTTCTCCTTTCAGACAAGCTACTTTCTCATCTGTAATAGCTATATGGTAGTCAGGCAAATCATGCCCCTTTTCATGTTGGAAATCATGTACTTATTGAATCTGGCAGGGTCATCTGGGCATGAATTTAGTTTCTCTTCATTTCTGATGAGAATTTGCCAAAATCCACAAATTCTAGAGAGAAAGAACTTGAAATTTTAAGAATTCACTTGTGGAAGAAAATGAAGCTAACAGATATGCCCATTCCTAGGGAAGCCTATAGTGCAGCAAATCAACAACTGTTTTCAGATATAACTCAGGATATTTAAGATGCAACAACAGCCTAAATATTGATAAAGAAAGCAATCCTCTGGTCCCCATGACAGCATTCCAGTGACTGTAGAATTGCTTGGAAATTCTGACAGCACTCTGGCCTCAGAAGGGGCTCAGAAATCTGAACCCAGACCTGACACCTTCACAGCTGGCATGGAGAGGTGGCAAAGCAACCTTGGAAGAAAAGGAAAAGGTGGTGTTGCTTTGAGCAGGAAGAGGAGGAGATTGGAGAGGCCAGGATATGAGATATCCTCGTCCTCCTTCAGCCTCCTTTCCTCCATCTCTGAAGTGCCCTTGCTAGATAGGTTGAAAATTTTAAATGCAGGAGAACATAACAGGGACCACCTGAAGCTGAAGCTTGAAAGGTCCATTTAGCAAAAAGAAAGTTTGCCATCCAGGCCAGTGGTGCCATCAGAGCAGGAGTTTAGGGCAGACATCCAGGGCTTCGCTGAGCAGAAGATCTCTAGGCCCAAATGCAACAGGTCCACCTGGCCACTTTCTGAGGTAGGCGCAGTAACAGCACATCACCACCTGAAGAGTCCCCCTCCCACTAGGAGAATAAAGTACCTACTGATCAGCACTACTGATCCAGGCAGAGACCAAGCCAAAAGCATGCTTAGCTTTGTGAAAGTCGTGTCAGCAGTTGCTTTCAGGCCATGCTGAGGAATGTCTTCCAATGGTCTCATAATACCTGTCACCTCAAGTGTTCTAAGTAATGGTACAGCTGGCCGTCATGGTATCCTTTGTTTTGCTGAGCCACATATTGTCCCTGGCTTGTAATCCACGGTACCCCGAGAAACATGGCCCTGGGCTCCCTTCAGGGCCATGCAGGACACTTGATGGTCATAGTGAAGAACCCTAGAAGGTATCAAGGTATCAAATCTTTCTTACCACGCAGATGCATTTGGAGGTTCTTGGATTAGTGGGGTATCCGCCTGTCTGTCTGAAGAGGCAATGTCTGGTCCAGCACTCCATCCCTGAGAACCTTTTAAGCCCAGGACAAGTTTCATTTTCAGAAAATCCAGAATGTCCCACATTGCAGTGAAAATGTCAGCCATACAGTAGAAACACTATTACCTTCTGTTTGGTGATCTTCTTGCTAGTTTCGGGGAAGGGCTTAATAATGATGTAGAGTGACTAGCTTGCAATTTCCCCTTTTTCTCCTGAGGGAAAAAGAAACCAGCGCAGAGCATTTTGGTAAAGTCAGTTCTTCGACAACCCACGTGAAGTGGGATGTCCCCAGAATCTTCGGAGAGCTCTCTCATCCTGGGCTTTTCCAACATCACCCACATTCCCTTGTTTTTAAGTTTCTCTGCTGACTTCTGTTCCTCACTTTTATCACTCCCCCCCAAAAAAAATCCTTGCTGATGTCCTCTAAACAAGAGCATTGTCAAAAATAACCTCAGCCCAAAATGTACTTGTAATAATTGGAAGAAAGGAAGACAAAGATTCCCCCAGTGCAAGTCTTCATTGTTACACTGAATAATGTAGGTCAACACTCCAGTTTGACATTGGTGACCTCAAGGTCCAACTTTTCTACTGCACATTTTCGGAAGATAGTTATGAGATTTTAGAGGGGGAAAGGACATTTGCTTGTTACCTAGCCCAGACCCCAACACAGGGAAGGGATTGACAATAGCCCTAAAATAGTTGTCCAAAGTTCCGCTTTTACAAAGGGTCTTCTTTGTGAAGAAGTTCTTCCATGAAGAGGTATGCCTGAAGTCAGTCTTATAGACATAAAACCTGTCCATGTGCTTGGGCATTTGTTTGTGGGGAATGAATATGACTTGACCCCTAATCAATATTTTTTCTGCTAATTTTAATTAGATGTGTTGTGCTGGAATAGGGGGACTGTGATTATAGCCCTTTTTTCTGTCTAACTATTCTTAGGATCGCACATTAAATAAATACCACCAGCAAAGGAGGTGTGCCAATGAAAATGTTGCATTGTAGACACCCATCTTATTTATTTATTTAGCAAACTTATATGCCGCTCCATTCGCCGAAGCCTCGGGGAGGCTTACAAACATAAATAAAATCGCCAATACAATTAAATATAAAATTGGAGACATCCTGGCCAAAGTTATTAAAATCAATAAATAATATCAACAATTAAAATGACGTTTAAATAAAAAGGTCTTGGCCTGGCAAATAACGACGGCGCCAGGCAGACCTCTCTGGGGAGCGCATTCCATAGGTGGGGCGCCACCGCAGAGAAAGCCCTCCTCCGGGTACTCACCCTCCTAATGTCCTTCACAGAGGGCTCCCGGAGAAAGGCCTCTGCCGCCGATCTCAAGGGGCGGGAGGGCATATATGGACGTAAGCGCTCCTTTAGGTAACCAGATCCCAAGCTGTTAAGGGCTTTATAGGTGATAACCAACACCTTGAATTGGGCCCGAACTTCAATGGGTAGCCAGTGAAGCTGACGGAGAACTGGAGTCATGTGAGCACAACGCCCAGTCCCCATCAGCGGCCTGGCAGCTCTATTTTGTACCAACTGAAGTATCCGGACCGTCTTCAAGGGCAGCCCCATGTAGAGCGTGTTACAGAAGTCTAGTCGGGAAGTTACCAATGCGTCTGTCCCTGTCGCCAGGCAGTCATTCTCCAGATAGGGACGCAGCTGGTGAATCAGCCGAAGCTGAAAGAAAGCACTCCTCGCCACCGCTGTTACCTGAGCTTTAAGCAAAAGCTCTGGATAGAGGAGCACTCCCAGGCTGCGGACCTTGTCCCTAAAAGGGAGTGCAACCCCATTCAGGACAAGGTCAAGGTCCCCATCCCCGAAGCCTGACCCGCCTACCAACAGGACCTGTGTCTTGTCTGGATTGAGCTTCAGTTTATTGGCCCTCATCCAGCCCATTACCTTGGCCAGGCACCGGTTCAGTACAGCCACTGCCTCACCTGGATTGGTTGAAAATGAGAGGTAGAGCGGGGTATCATCAGCGTACTGATGATTCCACAGCCCACACCTCCTAATGACCTCTCCCAGAGGTTTCATGTAGATGTTAAATAGCAAGGGGGACAAAATGGACCCCTGCGGTACTCCATGGCATAGCTGCCATGGCGCAGAGCCATAGTCCCCCAGCACCACCTTCTGGAATCAGCCATTGAGATAGGAGCGGAACCACTGGAAAGCAGTGCCTCCAACCCCCAATCCTGCTAGCCTATCCAGAAGGATACCATGGTCGATGGTATCGAAAGCCGCTGAGAGGTCCAGGAGAACCAACAAGGATGCACTCCCCCTGTCCTTCTCCCTGCACAGGTCATCGTACAGAGTGACCAAGGCAGATTCAGTACCGTACCCGGGTCTGAAGCCGGACTGAAATGGGTCCAGATAGTCGGTTTCATCCAAGAGCGCTTGGAATTGTCCCGCCACCACCCACTCCAACACCTTGCCCAAAAATGGGATGTTGGCCACTGGTCTATAATTGGTGGCCATCTCTGGATCCAGGGATGCCTTCTTTAGGACTGGTCGGACTACCGCCTCCTTTAAAGGGGCAGGTACCCCGCCATCCCTCAGAGAGGAGTTGACAAACTCCAGGATCCAGATCCCTATCCCGTGCTTGGCATTGTTAAGTAGCCAAGAAGGACAAGGGTTCAATAGGCAGGTGGTGGGATGTACTTGTCCAAGCACCTTGTCCACATCATCAGGCCGCAGTAACTGAAACTCATCCATCAATTTTGGACCAGACGGTGACATTGGTATCTCTCCAGAAGACTCTGGGTCACTAGTGGGGTCCAGCTCATGACGAATCTGACTGATTTTCTCCTTAAAATGCTTGGCAAAGTCGTCACAGTGGGCCTTCGAGGGCGGTGCAGGGTCTTTCTTAGGACTAGGATGGACCAGCCCTTGTACCACCTGAGAAAGCTCAGCCGGACAGCATTGTGAGGGGGCAATGGAAACGGAGAAGAATTTCTTTTTTGCCAACCTCACCGCCACAGCATAGGCTCGATAGTGAGCTTCTTCATAGTGCATCTTCCAGCTGCATCAGTCTATTTCTTCCTTTCAGCTGGGTATGTAACTCTTCATCCAGTGGGGACACTGTAAAGGGGCACAGCCAGAATTGGGATGATGAGAACAAGAGGCATTGCTGAATACGTTGGCCTTAGTTTTGCTGCTGTTGTCTCCTCAGACCAAGAGATGACAGGTGCTCGCTGATGTTCTCACTTACAGTTCTGCTTCTTGAATTCTTGTCACTAGAGATGTCAGGAAACGAACCTGGGACTTTCTGTGTGCAAAACGGTGACACATGTGGCCTACCATACTGCTACCTGGTTCTTCAGCTGGAGAAGTGACAGAGGTTTTGCAAATGCCTTGCCAGAACAGAGAGGGGCGTTGCAAATGAGAAAATCTGAAGATCTGGCAACATGTATCTTGGTGTTCCAGACACGATGGAAAGAATAAGAAATTCTGTCTCCTAGAAGTGCTGGAGAATTAAGTACATCTCTCTGTTCCTTTCCATCACTCCCTTTGCATCAGCTTCTTTTCCCTATCCATTGCTAAGCTACTTATTATGTATATTATTTATAGCTATATCTATATAATCCCAGCCCTTTTTCTTGTTTACAGATAATTCTGCAAACACATCTGCGGTTCAGTCTGCAGTCCTATAAACATTTGACCAATGTATTATTCACCCTGTTGTGACACAGTTCTGAGCAAACATGCAGATGACTTACTCATCTTATAAAGTAGTTACACAAACACAGAAGCAGCCACACTTTTCATTTGCAAAACTAACCTATGGGCATTATCCAGTGCTAGTCCTACATAGAAATGAAGATGGTATAGGTGAGTCAAAATGAGCTTAATTTTAATTGGTGGTTTAATCTGCCATTAAGTCATTTGATTCATTCATTCATTCCATTTCTATACTGCCCAGCAAGTGAAGCTCTCGTTTGCTTCTTTAAATGGTATACACAGAAGGCCAAGCCAAAACTGCATTTCCTTTATCCTTTGCGGGAGTATATTTGTGCTATTTGTGTAACATATGTGGTGAAGCAGCTAGAGATTTTTGTTTGGGATGCCGGAAACCATGCTTCCCGTTCTGCTTCACACTGATTCATAGCGCAACGAGCGTGTCATCGTGCTGTGTCAACTCTTTCTGGATTTCTGCACGACTGCCGGTTTTCTTTTAAGGGGCATCATTTCTGTGATCAAGAGAACGGAGCAACTCCCCAGTGTGTGCTCTTTAACATAAGAAAAAGCAGTAACAAGCCATGACAGAGTTGTACTAAATCAGGCATGACGGGGACAGAAATATTTTCTTCTTTCTTAATGCTGCAACTAGGATCCTGCACTACAGCTGGATGGGGAGAGATTCAGGAAAGGCAAAAAGAAGTATTTCTTCACAGTTACAGGACATAGTAATAGCCACCAATACTGATGCCTCTGAAGTATTGCTGATGACCCTGCATACTTCCTCCAAAGAAGCATACCTGCTCTTTTATCCAGAGGGATCAACCTGGCTTAGAGATTAGCCTCATTCAGGAGTTCCCCTTCACACATTGCTGTGTGAAATGAATAGCAAGGATATCCTTCATCTTTGACTTGTCCTATGGATGATTCTGAAATGCTGGGTGTGTCCCAGCATTTGATGATTCTGTATTGTGGACAAGAAGCCACTGTTACGACAGAATATAGAGAAACAGAAAGGTTTCCTATTGGCAAAGTCATCAAATGCAGGTGTATTTAATCACCCTAACAATTCAATCTGTATCCAGAAGGTACCATAAGGAAAGCTGGATTAGGATCAGAGGAAGCAGTGAAAATTGGTGGAAGATCTATCAATTATTTAAGATATACAGATGAAACCATATTACTGACAGCAGCAATGAATTGAAATTACCCCTGATGAAAGTGAAAGAAGAAAGTGCAAAAGCAGGACTGCAGCTGCGTTTTAAGAAAAAAATATGATTATGAAAGTATTCTGCTATGTTAATATCATCACTCAAGATAATGAAATTGTGAAAGATTTTGTATATCCTGTCTCAGTCATCAATTGGGATGAAGACTATGGCCAAGAAATTAGAAGACCAAGGTTAGGAAGAACAGCAAGGAAAGGACTTAAAAAGATCGTTGTGTAACTGTTTTCACTGGAGATCAAGGTCAAGTTCACCGATGCTATTCTATTCCTGCTCATTATGTATGGACACGAATGCAGGACAGGAAAGAAAGTGGGTAAGAATTAAATGGATATGTTCGAACCATGGTGCTACAGCAGAGCTTTGTGAATACCCCAGACCAAACCAGTGCATCCTAGATCAAATCAAGCCAGAACTTGCCCTGGAAGCAAAATTATGATTCTGAGGCTGCTGGGTTCAGGACCTCGTGAAAAGGCAAGACTTGGTGGATCATGATCAGCTGTTTTACACGTCTTCTTTTTTATGAGGTTTTCTTTTTCTGCCCTTCTCTGTATTCTATCACACAAGTACAAAGTGTTGCTGCAGTATAACTCTTTGCAAAAGTACAGGAGTTTGTCTTTTCAGCCCATCCTGCTGTATCCGGATAAAGTTATACTTCCCTTGAGCTGAAAAACAGTGTCGAGCAAGAAGCACGCAAAATGTGTGCGAGCAGACATGTGAAAGGGGGCTGCTCTTAATCTCAAAGCAGAAGCCTCACAAAAGTGAAGGCTGAAAAGCCTCCCATAGAAAAGCCCGACACCAGAAATGCTTGGAAAGCACGGGAGAGGCCCTGGGAGATGAAGACATCGTGTAAAGCACCTGCAAGGTACCTTGAGTGAGGCATCAGAAGCACACAATCGGTTGCCTCATGTGGAGAAGCCCCAAGAATCGTCTGTCGTGGAATCAAGATCTAGAACGAGAGTACTGAATGTTTTGCAGAACTACCATGAGATTTCACTCTGTGTCATATTTCTATTCTGACCTGCTTCCAAGGAACTCACCAGGGCTGTCACATAGTTTGTAATCTGACGTTTATCCTCAGAAATGTTTGGATTGCAAATGGGAGGCACAGAGGTCAAGATACTGAACAGCTCAGTCATACCCTCAGTTCCACTGGTGGGGGGGGTGTGGATTTGAACCCAGGTCTCTGCCATCCACGTTAACCCAGTGGTAGGCAACCTGGTGCCCTCAGGATGTTGTGTGTGACAATTCTCACATTTCCCTTGACCATGCTGCCAGGGGCTGATAGGACTTGTTAGCCATAACCATCTCGAGTTCAGCAGATCATTGACCCCCTACCATAACTATACAGAAAGCTACAACCCTTTCAGTTAGACGCAGGCCTAGAAACACCTGATTGCATGACTTTGGTGACCTTGAATGCTCAAAATGCTCTCACATCTTCTGCATCTTATCAGTAATCCAGCCATTAGACAGTGAAAAGGATTGAACCTGCTGTAGATAGATATGGGTTGCTTACAGAGGAAACGTTTGTTGTGGATTTGTATTGTTATAATCCTCCTCTTTTGTCTCTTTTGTTCCACAAAAAAGAAAAAAAAATCTGTTGAGCAGGGGGAATGGAAATAACTGTGCAGTGCCTTCTTACGGACAGAACCAGAGCTCTCTGTCAAGAAACACACAGGACAAAAGAGGGGCAAAATACCTGATTGTTTTGAATGGTACAGGGCTGGTGTGAAGGGGAGGCATGGTCTCACACCTGCTGAGAACATGCAAATACTACAGACGTCTTGCTTGTTGCCTCTCTGCCCTGCAAGGAGTGATTCTGGCAGTAAAAAGGCAGACTTTCTGAGGAAGGAGACCTACTGAGGGCATCTTGTCCAGGAACCTTGTAAATATGCACTGAAAGACTGTTTTCTTGCTCTTCTGAAGACGTGCCTTCTCCCTGCCCTCGCCCTGTTGCCAGCTTCTTTTAAGTTTAAACAAAAGAAAATGGCAGGAGAACCTAATCAGAAAGCTCCCAGAGACTAACCGTAAGAGGCATCGCCTATCACACACTTCTGCCCATTCTCTGAAGAGGTGTTGAAACTGAAGATGTCGGGGTGCTTACAGCTGCATCCTGAACTTCAAGTCCTGCATTAAGCAGAGCACAGGAACAGAGGATCTTCAGGATCCTTTCCAATGGTATTGCTCAGCATTATTTCCATTTGTAGATTGCATAGACTCATCAACGGGACTGGGGTCAGCATATGGCAGTCGGGTGGGCAGCTGGTAGACATCTGGCAAGGTCCACCATTCACACTTCCCCAAGCCCTTCAGATGCTCTACTCAGTGCTGCACCAGTGAGGAGTCACTATTTTTTGTTTGCTGTGATGCTGCTGGCATGGCACTGCTATTTACATTTCCCACAACTGTATTTAAATGAGGCAGTGGTGCTCTGGAATAGGGGTTAAAAGTGGGGATAATTTGCAAGGGTGAGATACAAAGCAGGGGTGGGAAATAGTGGGGATTTTAAGTAAGTAATGCCATTGGAAAATCCCAAGCGCCAATGTCAGAAATGTGGGGGTGGCCACTAGGTTCAAAACCATGGAGTCAAAAGCTGCTGAGTCACTGAGAGTGGTTCAGCTTTTATTGCTCAGCACTCTTGAGCAATCCCAGGAGTCGGCACCATGGGGAAGCCGTTATGACCATCTCCTCCGTGAATTTGTCCCATTCCCCTTTAAAGAGGTCCAAACAAGTGCTCATTGATGTGCACATGGGAGGCATGTCATGAATGCAGCTAGCTGGAGCCGCAGGTCAGACTAGATGGCCCAGGAGACCCCTTCTGACTCGCTCTGTTTCTGTGTTTCTATCTTGCAAATTCCATAGGTTAAATATGAGCTCCGTGAAGAAATAATTCCTTTGGTCCACAATCTTCCAGCAATCTGTATGTTATGTCCCCAGGTTCTAGTATGTATGTATGTATTGAAAGCTTTTCTAACCTGTCCACTACAGATGTCTTGGGACAGCTTACAAAAAATTCTGTACCCTAGTATTATGAGAGAGGAGGAAAAACATCTCCCAATACGCTTTCTCCACATAATTTTGCACAGCACTGATATATTCCCCACCCACCTCCTCACCTTTCTTCTAACCTAAATAACCCAAATATTGCAATCTTTCCTTAAAGAACTGCTCCAGCTCTTGATCACTTCGGTTGCCCTTTTTTCATCTTCTCTGATTCTGCAATGACTTTTTGAGGCGTGGTGGCCGGAACTGCACAGAGCAAGCAAACTGAGCTCTCCCAACTCTCGCTATGGAGTTGCAACCACCTTTGAGAAAAAGGATCATGCTATCAGCTTATAGTTTGAATTTATATGGGATATTTAAACAGGGTCTATTTGAAAAGGCATGTGGAATCAAACCAAAGGTGCACCTGGGCCCACACTTTCTACACATGGAGGCAAACCAGCTGCTCACAGGATCCCTCAAGCAGGACAGGTACACAGGTTAGCATAGGTTGCCGTAGAGCTACGAGCCATCAACTAATTTCATTTACATTTTAAAAATATAGTTTTGTGATGTTTATTGTTCTGTTCCATGTTGCAGTTCACTGTATTAGCTGTTATTCACCACACAGAGTACTTTGGGTATTGAGTAGTATCAAAATAAAATAAGTAGTAATAAGAAATTGCAGGGCTATGTACCGTGAGATCTCTATGCAGCTTACGAGGCTCCTCCACCCCCGCTTCGTAATAGCACAGAAATAGAAAATGAGAACTACAGTGGTCAAAGCCAGTTTCCTAGAGCAGCAGCCATTTCTGAGCAGGGAAGCAAAGAGTCCCTTGAACTCCAGCCTGAAACTTACCATCAACTGGGGCTTAAGTGGGAATCTTAACTCCCGGGTTCTCCCTCCCAGCTTTAACACTGGAGTGAAAGCAGGATTGGGCAAGAGGTGCAATGCATCATGCACAGCGGGCCTGCTGGATCAACTGATTTCTTGTGGTTGCCTCCAGTTAGGTGGCAAAAAACACCAGCAGCCAGTGCGAGTACCAACCACGAGGCCTCATGCGCTACTGTACCTGAAGGGTCCCTGTTTGGGCTGGCGGGCTGGCGGGCTGTGGCCTTCGGAAGAGCTGACCAAATGACTTGACAGGATTCCAAAATGATCGCTGTGGAGCAATGCCACCAGGGCAAGGGAGTTGTCTCACCCTGACGACAAGGTCTGCTCCTTTCAACTGATCTTTGAAGTTTATATTTTTAATACCAGGTAGTATGATTGTTTTAATGTTATCTATATTTGTGCAGATCCCATCTTAGAAGAAGCGATTCCAAGACTGGTTGGAAGGTTCAAGAACAGTGGTGGCACTTTTGGTATCTGCCAGGCTTCCCACCCTTCCTGATTTTTATTTCTCAATTTTTTTAAAAATACACTTACTAAAAAAAGCAAGCGAGCTGGGATACTGATGTGCTGGCTTCCAATGACATCTCTATTTGGGTTCAAGAGTGGCTTTGTGTTTCAGTCCTCACATCTGTCTTGTACTTACTTAAGGTTCTTAAGTAAGTTCTTTTCTTTTCTGTGCTCATCAGTCTGCTTTCTAGGAAATGAATGTTTTGTGGTGTGGTGATCAGCCCCAAAAGAGTAGGGAATCTAATCCCTTGTTAGATAAGCCCTAACCTCTTTCACAATTATGACAAGAGGAATAACTAATTTTTATCAAGCAATTCAGAATGTGATCCCTTATGACTTGGCTCACTTGCTTGAGCCACTCTTTTCCAGGGTACTTCATTCTGTTGAATAATTCTTAATTCTTCTGCAGCAAGCAGAAGTCTGGCTTATTCCATTCGTGGGGTACACAGAGCTCTTGGGAGCATTCCTTCAAAGAGGAGCATCGCATGCCATAATAATGAACTTTGCCTTTGTCATGTATGAACGGATTGCAAAATTGCCCTACAGACAGTCATGCTGATCCATGAGGACAAAAACTCCAAAATTCAGGAGAGAAAAATCACCCAGAGTTGGACAATACATTTATCAAGTTCAACCAAAATGCCACAAATGATTGTGCAAGATTTCAACTTCTCAGGAACTCTTAAACAAGATTTAAACACCAGTTTCTTCTCATACCCCCTCCTTTTTATACCACCTAACCTGATTTTTCTTTTGCTCATCATCCCTCCCCATCCCTTTTCCTTGTGTGTCACATCTTTTTAAAGTTACAAGCCTGGTGCAAGGATTCTCTTGTTTACTGATGAACTGTAAACTGTTCCAAGACCTCTCCTCCCTCTTTTTATACTGAATGGGACAAAAATACTTTGAATAAATAAATACTTTGAATAAATAAATCTAGACTCTGGATTTTGGATTTCCCTTCCCAGATTTTGAATTTTGTAGCATGTGAGGAGCTTTTCTTTTATTTCCCTTTTATTTGGGGCTGTTTGAAAGCTCCCCCCCCCCACTCCCCAAATTTTGGTTGCAAGTAGAAGTACACCTAAGGGAATTAAAACCCACTGAATTCATATTTTCTTCCAAGTAAAATAAGCTGAGAATTGTCCTGTGACAAAGCTTTTCTTTAATTGAATTGTAAGGAACTGAGAGCAGTTTCCACTTAACATACCTATTAAATATATATGGACTTAATTCTTTCCATAGAGCACTATTGGCTCAATATAGCTGACATTCACCCTACTTTGACACACCAGAAAAAATGCTTTAGAATGAGAAAAAGCAAAAATTAGCTGCTGTCCAAAGGAATGTGATCCTTCTTTGGGGTTAAAACTGTGGCCTTATTTAAAGCATTTTTACTGTATGTTCAGCTGATAATGGCTCTAAGAGCAGCTAACAAAGAGCAAAATGAAACGTTTATTTCAATTGAGGAATTCACACTAAAGGAAAAGGGACTGGGAAGAAAGAAGGGAAATTTCAAGTTCCATTGGGCATTATTTCTTAGTTACAAAGTAATTTTTCTCTCTCCACCCTGCAAATTGTTTTAGGGAGAAATAAATATAAGCAGATGTAAAACCAATCAGGTAAAACTCTTTGGATTAATCGAGCAAGATTTCTTTAATTGGACAACGACCTAAAACAAAAGAAAAACAGCCCAGACTGAAAAGAAAAACAGCCCTGCTTTCCATGGCTTCGCTTTCAGTTTCAGACTGTCATTGGTGTGTTCTGAGTTCCACCAATGTATACTCTGCACTTAAGGGGCAAAAGCCAAAACATACAAAGAAGACCTTTGATACAATCTTGCTTCCCATTTTATGTTCTCTGGATTGTGGTTCAAGAAAACCTGCTTATCTGTTAAGTCAGCCCTTGTCTTTCATCAGGGAAAAAGAGAGGAGGACTGAGCAAGCTTTCATGTAAGTTGGTTCTGCAAGTTTCTGTATCTAATACAAATACTGGGTCTCTTCCCAGGCCAGCTATCTCTCTGCCCTAGCGGTGCAGAAACCCTGGCCTGCTGGGTTCCCGCAGGTTGCTCCAGGGGGGCAGAGCTTGGCCTGAAAATCCCAACACCTAGAGATAAGATGGGAAATAAGAGCAAGAATGTGGGCCACAAAGGACTCAGCCAATGCAGAAAGAGCTGACCAAGTCAAGTCCCTGTGCCAATTCGACAAGGAGAAGGCTAAAGTGGGCCAGGTGATTACATCTGTGGGAATAACCACAGGCAACAGTATCATCTAGCCCTCAGAGGGCCCAGAGATGGGGCGGCCTGCCCCCCACTCCCACATACTGTTCTCCACAGACACTCTGCCCATCATCCATCGTGAGAAACATGCTTGTTGCAGCTGGGGAAGAAGTACAAAACGGGGCATGAATGCACCACCGCAGGCATTGATCTAACCCTCCCCATAAACAGGAAATTACTCAAGAACTCAAGTTCAAGTTCATTTATTGTTTTACTTGTTTTAAAAAAGGATTTTTCAGTGTTTTTCTTTTTTTAAAAAAAATACTGTTCAGATCCTTAGAACTGCAGCACTGGGCCTTAAACCTCTCCCCACCCCCCTCACTTAAGTCCCAGAGGGTTGCTGAAAAGCTTTCAAGTGCCTCTCCCAAATGGAGAAAATGACCTGCCCCCCAACCACCCCCACAAGCAGGGATCTGGGTGGGAGCAGGGGAAACAACTTTTTTTTAAACCCTTATAGGATAGCCTTCCTCAATCTGGTGCCCTCTGGATGTTTTAAACTACAACTCCCAGCATTCCAGGCCACTGGCCATTATGGCGTAGGCTGATCAGAACTGAAGGCAGAAACATCAGGAAGGCACCAAGCTGGGGAAGGTTATGTTACGAAGACATCCCGGAGCTGTTTATAAACAGAGAAAAAAGAGCAGGAATGTGAGACCCAGAAAGTTTTAGCCACGTGACTTATGTCCCCTCTGAAAATGTGGGAGGGGGACTTTGCTGCCTATCAAGGAGCCCATTCAATGGCATGTTTTGACTCCCTCAAACGTAGCCCAGCTGGAACTCAAGCAGAAAGCATCACAGGGAGGTGAATGAGGGCTTGACAGTGCAGTAAAGTCTTCAGGTGTTCCTTAAAAAGTGAGAGAACTCTCCACAGTGATGTCAAAAGTATCCTGCTAAGGTAACAGTTTTGACGCATTCTCTTCCCTACTCATGAGACCCCGCTTTTAAACATTCCAGATCTTCCTTTTCCTCTTCCTATAGAAAGCCCCCCAACCAAAATACGCTTCCAAAGAATATTAATATTATTAATAGCCATGCATCCCCTGCCTCTGGAGGGGCGAGGTGAGAGACATCCCCAACCTCAGAAGGGTCCTTGCCTCCTCCTTCTGTGCCCCACGGAGCGGGTGGCGAGGGCACCTATTAATTCATGATCAGTAAAAGTAACTGGAGGTGTCAAGGGGTTCCCTGTGCTAGCAGAAGTGGGAGGGGTGTCGTTTGGAACTTTTTTGGACCAGCAGGACAGAAAATAACAGGAATCATCTTCCCTTTTCAAGGTGGCGAGGGAGTGAGTGGGGGAAGGAGAGAGAGAGAGAAAGAGGAGTCCCACAAGGATAGATCCAATCTCCAGTCGGAATGGGCACTGCACCTGAGGAAGGGGGGGGGAGAAAAAGCAAGGAGCAGGGATTAACAAAAGCTGTGTCTTTCTCCAAAAATGGAAGCAAACAATTGCTTATAAAAGCCAAATTTTATTGAAATTTCAGCCCTAATTCGGCCATTCAACTAATGCACTCTTGGATAGCATGGGAAGAGAAGAGAGCTGTGCCCAGCATCCCCACCTGCAACATCCCTGCCCTTGGCCGGCAGCAGGATCAGATCTCTGTATGTCGAATATGTGGAGAGCAATCTGAACTGTGGCGGGAAAGTTTTTTCAGTTCAAGCACTGAATTCCCACCTGGAAAAGTTTTAAATTTAACCAGAAGGCAGATATACCCAGAAGCAAAATGGGCATGGCCAAAATGGTGTTCTTGACTATTTTAAGCCTTGGAATCTACTCATAAACAAAATGTACTTATATTTTAGGAGGAACACAAGCTGGAAACCTTACACCTTGTTGGGAAAGTGTCTGCCAGTGAAATGTCAAGCATGAACTTGTGAAACCCCACACTTAATATGTTTTTAAACCAGTTGATCCAGCACAGGCAATTTGTGACCCTTCAGAGGCCTGGCCTACAATTCCTATCTTACCTTACCATTGGCAATGCTGGCTAGGACTGATGGGACTTGTAGGCTGAAATGTAAGCCTAAAGGGCTGCAAGCAATTATGCAAGCAAATAAATTGCCTTTAGAATTCCCTTTCCTAATTCACTTGACCTTTGACATTATTTCCCATTTTAAAAAAATGTGCCTTGCCAGTGGCTCTGTTTGCACAAGCATTATCACACCTTGATAAGTCAAGATATGACACAATCTTTTTCCAGACATGCCAACCCTTCACAATCTCAGCAAACCAGGAATTCTCTAGTCTCAGCAAACCAGGAATTCTCTTATTTGCCATAGTTTCCTATTTCCTCTGAACCAGCAAACAACTGTTACCAGCTTCACAACAAACCAGAATTTTAAACCTTCAAGTCCCAGAATGGGCAACCATAATTTCCTGATTTGGATGAGAGAATCTGATGAATTTGAGATGTGGGGCTTGTTTACTTGCCCCTTGGTGTATGCAGCAAATGGCTGATTCGTATTTTGGCTTTGTGAGCTGAGAAATGATCTTGGGTCTCCTCCTCCCCACTGCAAAGCTCCGGCCCCTAATGATGTTCCCTGTCCCACTCCCCAGGTACTTTTACCTTGATACTTCCTGACCCAGGCAGCAGGGGGAGCTCATTCGTCCCCAGCAGTCATTCCTCTCACTGTGCCTTTCTGGCGTATCTGAAACAAAAAGGTAGCCTTCAGCAGGTGTTCAGCTTTGAGCCGCACCTGCTTGCGGCATCACCTCTGTTCACCAGGGCTGGATGGAAAATAAACCTCCGCCCAGTTCTGCTCTTCCCTGTGGGTTGTTTGTGAAGGCTCTCAATTCTTTTTTAAGCGATCCGTAATCAATTACAGTTGTCCACTTTGCATATTGCTGAAATTTTATTCATTTTTAGAGCAAGTCATTGAAACCTCAATATCCAGAAACCAATATCCTTTAACCCCAAACTGAAAAAGAGATCCACTGAAACAAAAACAAGAAACAAACAACCCCATATGTACCTCTTCTTTTCTCTTCAGGGGGAACAGATAAAAAGAAGGCAGGACTTTTTAAAATAAGTTGTATAGGAGAAGGATTTCTTATGATTAAAAATTACCTGTACACATTTACAATGAAAAAACCCATTCTGCCAATATTAATTAAAAACAAGTAGTAAAATAATTGACAACTAAGGAAGTTTAAGTGCAAAAGTAAAGAGACTTCTGCAGGGACAACTAATTCGAGGATGAAAAACCCAGACCTAACAAATGTTGTCTGCTGCCTAATATTAAATAGGGCTGTTATGCAATTAAGGAAATCTCAGTTGTTCAAATGCGTTTTAGAGCCAGTTAAGGGTATACCTTCTATGCATGTTTAGAAAGAAATGTGCTAAAGAGAATTGTAGGACATTTCTCTTTCTAAACACGTGTATGAATGTGCCCACAATCTGCACTAAGTTTGCACTGTGATGTTTCAGAGCGGGTTCCTCCTGATATATCACAATTCCTATCATTCCCAGTCATTGGCCATGCTGGCTGAGGTTGATGGGAGTTCAAGTCCATCAATAGCAGCAGGGCAACTAGTTCTGCATCTATGGTATTCAAGAAAAAATATTCGATGGTACATGTCTAAGCTGCAGTAGGGTATCATTCTGGGAGAGGTCAGGAGACATTATCAAAATCCTAGACATTTTAAACTACTTCTTACATCAGGGATTACTTTTTAGGAGACTTTGAGCACAATTCAATGCATGTCCAGGCAGAAAAAAAGTTACTGACTGCTGGTTGTCTGGAAATTATGATGTATCTTAGAATACCGGTGTCTAGAGATAATTCTCAAATTATACAACATAATGTACTCCTGGAAAAGACATATTTTGATTTGGAAAGATAAGCACCATTTAATATGAAGTTAACATACTTAAGATGAATATCTTACCACAGGTAATTGATATATTGCATAATTATGCTGTATATTTTCCACAGACATATTTTCAATACACTGTGCAGCATTTCTGAAGTCTGCGTGGGTTGGGATTAGACTTCTCCCTGGTTTTTGCTTAAAGAGGGTACAGCTGCCCATTAGAAAGGATGAATTTAGGTTTTTAGACCTTAATTTGGAACATAAGACTTATCTATTATCTCATACCGGTGGTTGGAAGATACCTCTTTCATACAATTCTCTTCCATAGATGCTTTGGAGTCAAACGAACGGCCACTTCTCCTAGGCTGGATGGCTCCAGGATCTAAGCATGCTAAAAGGAGAGGAGTGACTCCACCTGCCATTTTGCTGCTCAGAGAGGCACAGGGCATTCGTTTTGGTCTCACAGTGCTGCAATCTGGCCCTTACTCTCGAGCCAAATTAACCGTATGGGACACACACTGGGCGTCCATATGTGCATGCATGCACACACTTGTATTTGTAACGTGCCCAACTGGTTCCCCTGCCTTCAAATACCTCATCAAGCTCCTTCTGTGTCTCCTCCTCCATCCGCCGGATATCAGCCATGCTTAAATCCACCCACTTATCCAACCAGCAAAAGAGCTGCCTGTGGAAGTTGGTAAAGAGGCGTCGTTCTTGCTGTAAAAGGGAGAAGGAAAGTGTCAAGAAGAAAGTGGGGCGAGATCCTTCGGGCAGGGAAAGCCCATCGGCAACCTCCCTGGAAGGGACTAAGCCCCCGAGTAGGGGCCGCATTCTGCAGAGTCTCCAGAACAAGCTGGGCTCTGGTTTTAGCCAAGGCATTCCCTCCCTCCCCCCTAAAAAAAGAGGAAAGGAAGTCTCAGATTTTATTGCCCTCCGTAACTCTATCAAGTGCTACTATCCAGACTGGCCACTTTCCCAAATTGATTTGAGTGAGCCCAGCCCAAACTTACCTTGTGGATAAACTTTTCTACGCGGCCTTGTAAGCCCCACCAGCGGAATTTCACTGTCACAAGCTTGTAGGCACACATGTGGGGGCAATCTTCGTTATTGGCTAGTTCGCGCTAGCAGAGGGACGTGGAGGGGGAGAGGGTGGAAAAAAGAGATCCACGGGTTTAGGGCTAGACGTTTCCGAGCACAAATGTGGAAATTCCTCTTAGGCTAGGGGTGGGCGACCTGCAGTCCTTGAAAGCCGTTTCTGCAGCTCACCAAATTTGCCCTGCCTGCCCCCCATTCATGCCTCCCTCCATATTCTGCCGCCCACAGACACACACAGGGTATCACTGCTGCATGCCCTGCTTTTAAGAGGAATGAGGAGAGAAGGCCAGTGTGGTGTAGTGGTTAAGAGCGTGGGACTGGGACTCAGGCGATCTGGGTTCGAGTCCCCGCTCAGCCATGGAGCCCACTGGGTGACTTTGGGCCAGTCACAGACTCTCAGTCCAACCTACCTCACAGGGTTGTTGTTGTGAGGATAAGATGGAGGAGGAGATGTAAGCTGCTTTGAGCCCTTTGTACGAAAAAGGCAGGATATAAATCGAAAAATAAATAAATAAATAAAGGCATGGTCCAAGGGTGAAGCGGGGTGGGGAAGACCGCTGAATCCCTGCCTGCCTGATTCACTTCTCAAAGCCTCCAGCTGGAAGGGAGAAGCTAGCAAGGTTTTCCTGGCAGCTGTCAGGGCATAGTAACGGCTCCAAAAAAGCCTTGGAGCTTTACGGGACTTCCCAGCCAGTTCTCCCCGAAAAGGAGAAAAGGTGTGAGCATCTTGGGATAGGGGTTTGCAATGGTTACAAACGCTTGGGAGGCCAAGGAGGTCTTCCAGATGTCTAGGATGATGCCGCCCTGCTTTCCTGAGCATTGACCATGCTGATGGGAGTTGTAATCCTAAACATCTGGGGGGGGAAGCATGCTTGCGCTACCATCAACGGGAAATACGAGCCACAAAGACCAGTTAAAGAGGGGGAAACACCCTCTCATTTTTCCAGGGAATTTTGGAAAACTGGAGGAATGAATCCCCCCCACACACACACACACTTTTTAGTTCCCTCCCCATTTTTTCATATTGTTACCAGCAACCGAGCGTCTCTTCAGAAGCCTTCAAGGGACTTGAGTGACCTGGAGTATATACAAGCAGCAGGGTGGAGACAGCGAAGGGTCGGTTCTCACATTTTGCTGAGTGGACATACCTTCCAGTCAGGACCGAGAGGACCTCTGCCGGTCTTCATGGATTTGAAAAGTGCCGGGTCTTCATCTGGTTTGTAATCCTGGGAGGGAAAGTGAGAACACAAAGGTGACAAAGGTCCAGCAACATCAAAAGCCGAAAGGTGCCCCCCTTACCCCATTCAGGTAGAAAAGCAGTGAGAAATGAAACCAACCCCTCCTGACCAAAAGACAGGGCACGAATCTCAGTCCAGGAAAAAGCCACCCAGTTTCCCCATTGTAACTCGCACAGGAGCCCATTTTTCTAAACTAAGTAAGGGTGGGGGGAAAAGATCATCTCTAAAACAGCCTTTTCCAACCTGATGCTGATGCTTTCCAGGTGTATTAGACTACAACTCCCAGTACTGTCAACAAGCACAGAGGGCACCAGCTTGAGAAGGCTGCTGTAAAACCAAGGAGCTGGCAGAAAACAAAGGGATGCTGGAACCAAGAATCCCCACAACACAGTGACAAAAGCACAGCAGAACTGGTATAAGCTTCAGCCACCACTGTGGTTCTCTTAACTCTTAAGCTGCCTTCCCCAACCTAGTGTTGCCCAGTTATTTTGGGCATCAGCTTCCAGCCTTCCTGATGGCTGGCCGTCTTGGCAGGGGCTAATGGAAACCGATGTCCAAAACATCTTGATGGTACCAGGTTGTGGAAGATGGCTCTGAAGGCATGAAGAGAAGACAGGTTTGCATTGCCTTGGTTGTGGAGGACTTGCTCAGAAGCATCCCTCAAAATATTCCAGGACTCAACTTTTCTTAGAAAAAGAAAGAAAAAGGTTAAGTGGACTCCAAGTGCCAATGAAGTCGAAGTTGCTCCATAGTTTGAGTGCACTTCTGTCAGTTTCAATCCCACAAATCAAAGCAAAAAAGCAACACAACACAACACAACACAACAGCAGGGCTATACGCTCACACCCACGGCCAGGAAGAGATACCTCAGTTTTGCACCATCACTGAGAAGGAAGGGCAGCGACTAAACAAAGAGAGAGACTGCCAGGAAAATAAGACGTTTCTCAGAGGCCTTCCGTAAGAATCAGTTCAGGGGCAGAAGAAATGTCATGGTACAGCGCTCTGAAGGCATTCTAGGTAGTGCAATTCCGCCCTGTCTCCAAATGATGCAAACACAGAAAGGCCCTCTGGACTCATGGTCCTAGAGCTGCAGACAGTTTCTTCTTTTCTGTCAGAAGTTGGGCTAGCAAATGGAAGCGCTCCTTCCCTCCCAGAACTCCCCCCAGCTCCCATTCGCAGGTCAAGCCGTTGCCAGGTGCTCCCGCAACTGCCGAGCACAAGCTCTTACATCATCTGACACTAGCGTCCGGTCAGCAATGTCTATATGAACCACCTCAACATTTTTCCAGGTCTCTGCATCGAGCCCATGGACCTGAAAAGGAAGTACAAGGGAAGGCTCAGCATTCACATATGACTCAAGAATCTCTTATGGAGAAATATGTTAGTCAGAAAGAACAGTCTGGAGCACACTGGGAGTTAGAAGCCATTTTCCTGTCTTAACATGCATAGGATTGTCACTCAAGTACAAAAGACAGATTTAGGCCTTGTGAGATTTAGAAAAGATTTTTGTTGGTTGTATGCATGTTATGATGGCACACAATGTTGGTGAAAGTTTGGAAGTGGCTTGCTATTGGAGGAGGAAGAGAAAATTTGGAACATATGCAGCCATAGGAAAAAAAAGATCTAATTCAATGCATTTTTTTTTCAGAGAAGCTGGCAGTTCAATATCCAGATCAAGTGACTGAGCAGCCATGGATATTTTAATTATTCAATTGAATGGGATGTAATTAAAGCTTTATTGCACTTTATTTTTGTTTAAATGTAAGATATTTTCTCTACTGGTTTCCAAGTATTAATATTTATGGTATTTATTTATGAAAAGCAAATAATTTATACACGCACACACACAGAGACTTTGGAAAAATGAACTCTTAGAAACCTTTGAGGTCACCTCTCAGCTTATATATTTATGCAAACAGACAAGAAGTAAGATGTATTATGCAAACCTGTCCATCAGCTGAGACCACCTACAGTGGTTTTTCTTTCAGATACCCAACAAATTAATCATAACATACCAGTTCGGGGGAGCCAATGGGAGTTGGTACCAGCACATCTGGGGCCACCAGATCGTGCAAAGCTGGTGTAATTCTCAGAACTTAAGCAATATGGCAAAATCCTTCACCCCTTCCATGCTCTGTTTCCTATCTGCCTGCTTACTCCACACCATCTCTGCCCCAATGGGATGGATCCAGTGTTAGTGTAACTTATGTTCCATTTTTTCCAACAGAGCCCCTGATACTTTCCGCTCCCCAGCGAAACCCTTTCATTCCAACATTTAGTCTTCCTCCAACTCTGCATCAGGCCTTTATTTCTTCGTGCCTCACTGAAACAGCCATGGAAAGTACTTAGCAAATCCTGTTATCTGAAATTCTCATTGTGTATTTGCGAATTAAATAAAAAAAATCATGGGGCTCACTTAACATTATTTTTAGGCTGCCTTTCTAGGAAAAACTCTCAAGTTAAAAATTAGACAAGACTGTTACAATAAAATTAGGGAAATGCAAGCAAAATTGGGGAAATGCAAGCAAATATACAGCAAATTTCAATTCTAACTATTGGCAGCTGAAAATTTTATTTTTTAAAACTGGAAATGTTGATTCTCTCTATACAAAGACTCATAGTGCTTAAGAAATGCATCATTTTTAAGATCTTTTAAAGTGCTTTCTTTGCTGCTTCATATGCAATGTGAACTTAACTGCCCAGAATATTCAATAATTCATAAGTACCACTGCTGAAAAAATGCAGATTTTAATTAAATACCATTTTATTTCAGAATAATAAAATACAGGATGGATGTCTCAAATCTTGCTATTAATAAATAGAATCAGGCACTCTCATTCGTGATGTGAAATTCAAAAGGTTTGTTTGCATGCATGCACACCCCCTCACTTACATTGTCTTGGTCACCTAAGTCTGGTTTATGCCATGTTTCAATTTTGACGAAGAAATCATCTTTCATGTATTCATTCTGTCAAAAAAGGAAAGGGTAAAAGGATTAGTCCTAATCCCTTGCGATAACCAGAGGACCCACAATTTCCAAAGCTACACATAACTGTTAGCAAGAGGATATCCAGAATTCTCTGGGGAACTCTCTGTGGGTAACACAAGAACGTGAATATCCCAGGATGGCTGTATTAGAACTTACTTGTGATAGGACAGGACACAGATGTGGCCAGGAGGGCAGAGAAATGTGGGACAGAGTTGGGAAAGGGGATAATGTAAAAGCATTCTGTGTCCACGTGCCTGCCCAGAGTTCCCCTTTTCCAAGTCACTTACCGTAATAACTGCAGTAGACCGGACCAAAACAGGGGGGAGAGGGAGAGAGAGAGAGGGGGAGAGAACATGTTAGTTCAGCCCAAGTAGACTTTTTTTAACTAATCAGATTGAGAGACAGTTTTCTTATCCAAAGCTGAAACTCTCAAACACCAGTTTACCTATAAATCATATATGCTATTCTAACACAACCATGTACTCAAATGGTTCGACAGTCTTCCCTGACCTTGGGTCCCTGAGATGTGTTTAACCATCCTTATGATAATCTTGACCAGCATGAAGGAATAGGGCCAGGTTAGGGAAAGCTGCTTTGGACTACAGCCCTATTCAGAAGTGCACCCACCCATGCCGTGAACAGAAGCCCACCCCTCACTTGTGTCCTCATCACCCGTTTTGGCAGCCCTCTATGCATTTGCTTGATTACAATTAATTTGATTTAGATGCCTCCTTCCACCAAAAGTAATATATAAAAACATGCTCAAAGCAGTAACAAATCCAAAGTTAAAATGAACGTTGTTCAAATGTTCATTAAAATAAATAGATGAAAAGCACAAATTGCCACCAATACGTTCCCAATCCAGCAGAACCTGCCCCAGCAGGAGCTCAGCTCAAAGCATCCTTGCCAGCTGGTGAAAGGACAGCAGAGAGGCAGACAATCTCTTCTTTCTCAGCAGGGAGTTCTAATGCCTAAAAGATGCCTCTGAGAAGACCTTCTCCAATGCCATGTAACAGGTCTCTGGTGGCAGTGGGGACAAGAGGAGGGCCTGCCCTGGAAGAACTTAAAACCTTGCAGCTCATGGGAGAGAAGGTGGTATAGCAGTGGGGCTGAACATCTGAAGCAGAGAGTCAGCCCTACCTGGGCAGATTCCTCACCTAATTTACACCTCAAAGGAAACTACAGAAGCAGAGAAGTTTCCCACTGAGGACCCCAAAGTGTGGAAGGCTGCAGAGCCAGGGGGCTCATCCCCTCCCTGATTCTGAATATGTGTTGTTGTTAGTTGCAAAGTCGTGTCCGACCCATTGCAACCCCATGGACAACATTCCTCCAGGCCTTCCTGTCCTCCACCATCCCCCAGAGTCCACTCAAGCTCACACCAACTGCCCCTGTGACTCCATCTAGCCACCTCATCCTCTGCCATCCCCTTCTCCTTTTGCCATCTATTGTTCCCAGCATTAGGCTCTTCTCCAGGGAGTCCTTCCTTCTCATTAGGTGGCCAAAGTATTTTAGTTTCATCTTCAGGATCTGGCCTTCTAAAGAACAGTCAGGGTTGATCTCCTCAAGGACTGACTGGTTTGATCGCCTTGCGGTCCAGGGGACTCGCAGGAATCTCCTCCAGCACCACAATTCAAAGGCCTCAATCCTTTGGCACTCAGCCTTCCTTATGGTCCAGCTTTCACAGCCATGCATTGCAACTGGGAAAACCATAGGTATGTATAAGGTATGTAAATGAATATTTATGCAGAAACCCTGTTTAGATTTACAGGGTTGGGAAAAACTGTCCCCCACCACCCTGGTGTTTTGTCTTATAACTCCCCTGACCCTCAGCTATGCTAAGTAGAGCTGATAGAAGCTGAAGGCCAAAACACCTGGAGAGCCACTGGTGGCCCATCCCTGGCTTAGAATGCGAATTCAAAGCAGACCCACTCACCTCTTTGGCTCCCCTGGGAGTTTCCTCTCCCTCTGACACTAATTCTCTGGATCTGTGGCATTTCAGACAACCTTGTGGGGGAACCTGGGCTTCTCCTGAAGCCAGTCAGGCCCCTTTTGCCAGAAGTGGTAGCAACAGATAAGTTTTCCTACCAGGAAACCATGTCAAGCTCCCTGCTGCCATAGACAGCTAGAGGAGAGAGCATTGGGTATATCCTGGACCAGCCTTCCCCCACCTTATGCCTTCCAAAGTGTGTTGGCCTACAACTCCCACAATTCCCAGCCAGTACAGCCATGACCACATCGTAGTCCAACACATTCTGAGTGGTACAGGCTGGGAAGGGCTGCCCTTGGTGATACTGTCAGTTTAAGTAAGGAATGGCAAATGGAGGGTAGGACAGACCCAGAATCCTCTGCCAAGGGGTGCTGTGGCAGAAAAGCAAGTATTATTTGGCTGAAACACTGATGGGAAAAAGTTCCCTTGAATGTAGAGAAAACCCACCACTCCAGACAACGTCCTTCCCTGCCAAGGGGTGTCAACAACACCCCTTGTCTTTTCCCGATCCCTCTCCAGGGCTCACCTGTTCGACAATAGGGGTAGGCATTCCAGGCTCTCTCATGGACGATAAGGGACCCCTCAGGGGCAAACAT
Source organism: Varanus komodoensis (assembly GCF_004798865.1). Classification (NCBI taxonomy): domain Eukaryota; kingdom Metazoa; phylum Chordata; class Lepidosauria; order Squamata; family Varanidae; genus Varanus; species Varanus komodoensis. The sequence continues at coordinate 5,425,270 of NW_025336126.1, forward strand.
CTTAATGAATCCTGGAACTTTGCTGCAAGAGAGAAAACCAGGGGAGGTCACGAAAGTAGGCCCAAGGCTTGGGATGCCCATGCCCCAGAGAAGTTCTTACCTCTGAAGATGGTAGATCTTGTGGGTATATTGCCCCCGCTCCCCCTCTCGCTCATAGGGTTCATTTGTGAGCACCTCAATCCCTTCACCACCACCAGTGTTGTTCTTGCTGGCTTCAGCCACGGAATACAACTGCCCCACTTGGTACTGAAGAAGACACAAGAGAGGAGGGGTAAATTCCACTAACAAGGCATCAGCTCTCAAGGAAGAGATCAGCCACAGAAATCCTCCCCCACTTATGTAGTGGGGGAGAAAGATGCTTGAGACTCTGTAGCCGGTTATGTCAAAATCAATGAAACAAACCCACTTCTCCCCACAATCTTGTACCAAAACAAGTCTACATGAGTGTCAACTTCCTACCAGCAGCGTCTATAAGAAGTGGCTTACCTCCTCCACTGAGCAAGGCAACAGTACCCGGCTGGTTTGTATGAGGAGCAGAGGGAGAGAAGCAGAGGGAAACAAGAGTTAGACGAGGCTCCCAATGCATTCAGACCCTCCCATTCTAGCACATCCTAGATAAAAAGCACAGACATCACAGTATTTATGCCAGCGTGGATTTAATTGATATCTCAACCAACATCACTTATAAAGCGCTATAGCACTATCTGAACAAAACAGCAATCCTCTATGAGCTTAAAAGTTGTTGTGTTTACCAGACCAGGTTGATATCAGATTCAGATTAGATTTATTGTTGATTCAGCTGAGAAATACCTGAAAAGAATTGGGGTATTTTTGCTGCTTTAAAGAAATCACATTCTCAGGTCTCTAAAATGATGCATTACTAATATATTCTCTGTGTAGTAGAGCCCCAAATAAGAGGTGCAACCGTATTTACAGATGATGTGTACTCCCTCATTATGTTAGAAAACTGTATATGCTGGATAACCTTCTAAGATTCCAGAATTAGTAATTGATGAAAGACAGCATTTTTCTACAAGGAGATACCAGAGTTGCCCCCTGCCCCATTTGAAAAAAATATTTCATCAACCAGGAAAAATGACAAATCAGATTGTGAGGATAGAAAACTATTAACTTCAGGAAAACTGCTACAAGCCAATCTAAATATACAGTGCAAAGGAGGATATAAAAGACCACTATACAGGCCATGCACAGGTTACCATATTTACCATCTTTTAACTGGTACCCGGCACAAAAGATGAGAGACAGTGTCGTGTGGTGGTCAGAGTGTTGGACTGGAGACCTGGGTTCTAGTCCTGCTCAGCCATGGAGCTAACTGGGCAACCTTGGGCCAGTCACTCCCTCTCAGCCCAATCTGCCTCACAGCATTGTTGTGTAGTGAGGATAAAACAAAGGAAAGACCACCGGACATAAGTGCAATGGAATAATAAGACAGTACTTGCTCACTGGAACACCTGACAGAAGTGCTCTTTAGTGGTGCCCTGAGACACCTTTAACAGCCACACTGCTTGTTAAAAAAGGGGGATGAGGGCTGTGGCCTCCAACTCCAATCAGCTCCATCCAGCATGACCAACAGTCAGGGATGATAGCAGCTGTAGTACAACATAATCTATAATGTCAGATTCCCCACATATTGCTATATTTACAGCGCAATCGCTGCATATGTCTGTCCAGAAGTTTTACTCATAAGACCCACCGAGTTAAATAGGACTTACTCTTGGCCACTGCAGCCTGAGATGGAAAGAGCCATGATGGCAAAGGGGTGCGTAAGGGAGAACTGGAATGCAGGAGTGGGCATGCAACAAAGTTCTAGCGGGATAGACCCAGTTTTCTTTCTCTTTCTTTTGCGGCCAAATTATCTGTGCCAGGTAAGCTGTCATTCCACCCCACCTTTTCCTTATGAATCAGTCTTTGCCCCAGCCTGCCAGATACAAAGCAAATCTGCTGTGAACTTCCCTAAAACAGTGCCTAAGCATGATTTGTGGTATCGCCTTGGCACCACAAGTATCCATGTTTGCTCAGAGATAAGTGCTCCTGAATTCAGCAGGCCTTATTCCTGACATAATGGTACAGATGATTAAAGTCTTAGGTACAAAGACGGATTGTTGATCTGATCAAGACAGTCTTATTCCACATCCGCCCCGCTACTGAATTCTTGAGTTATGATTCAGAAACACCCTCCCACCCCCAAACGTCCGATCAAACTACAGAAGAAACACGAGCAAGTCATTTCTCCAGGGAGTAGCCCGCTTGCTTTCTGTGGGGAAAGTACGTCGGGCGGCCTTCTCCGAGCTGGGGAAGGCCGGCTGGTGGAATAAACCGAGTTCCTTCTCTAGGATCGGGGGCAGGCATGCCGGGATGACACCACCCTCGCCCCACACGCCGCTTCCTGACAGAAACGTAAGAAAGTGCTTGACTGCAGAAGGGAAGGCCTCCCTCCCCGCCACCGAACAACCGGATATGCATACTCATATAAATACATGTATATGTATGCAGATATATGATACATGCATACATACGTGTGTGTGTATGTACACACAGATACACACAAACAGCACAGCGCTCAACAAAGTGTTAGATGCGATATGAAAACGAGCAAGCATGAAGGGAGCACGCAAGAGAAACGGGCAGCCATATGTTGTGGGCTCCGCAAACTGCCTGCGCCCGCCCCTTCCCAGGAGAGCCCCCCGCCCGCCCGCCCGCCGCCCGCGCCCCGCGCCTCGCAGGAATGCCCACCCCGCCCAGTACTCACTACTCCTTGATCAGCACCATCCTCCCGTCCCACCAGCGCCCCACACGCCAAAAGGCACCAGCCCTTCTCTTCCTCGTCCCACCCCGGCCATTGACGCCACTTCCGCCCTTAGTCCAGTGCCCACTCAAACAGGCCGCCCACGGCCACTTCCGCCCTCACTTTGGACGCTTTCCCCGCTTCCTCTTCACTGGAGCAATGAATGACTGACTGGGCTGAGGGGAGGAGCAAACAGCAGAGCGGAGGCCGGACGCTCGATCCCTGGATTGACAGCTCGAGGAGGATGGAAAGTTATGGGTCGCGCCGGAGGCGAGGCGAGGCGAGGCGAGGCTCCACTAGGGGACGCGCTGATAGTGCTGTTTTTCCGTGGAACTTTGCGCAAGAGAGTTCCTCTGAGACATGTGAAAAGCGCCGTTCACTCACCTGCGTTGAAAAAGGGAAAGCGCAGGAACTCGTGTGCATGGGATCAAGGGACAAGGCTAAGGCTGCACGGAAGAATTTTATCGATTTATTTTATTTATATCCTGCCTTTTTTCTTGCGAGGAACCCAGGAGGGCTTACATATCCCTCCTCCTTCCGATCTTATTTTCACAACTACCAGTGAGGTAGTTTAGGCTGATAATCAGTGGCCAGTTCAAAGTGCTTTGGTGAACTCCATGCTTTGTGGAGACCAGAACCCAGGTCACCTGTGTCCTAGACCAGTGATGGCAAACCTTTTAGAGAATGAGTGCCCAAACTGCAACCCAAAACCCTCTTATTTATCGCAAAGTGCCACCACTACAATAAAACCTGAAAACTGAGGTATTAGTTTAGAAAAAACTCACAGCCAGTCCAAACACACACACACACATATATATATATATATATATCTCTCCTTGGCAGCGCACTGACCAGCCACCCGAAAGCTCAGACGACTTGCAGCTAATGAGTCACATCTCCTGATGTCATTGCCTGGTGCCAGGACTCCTTTCCGAGCATGCGCATGGCCCCTATGTGCGCTGTTATCCGATGCTCGGCTGCTGGGGTGATGCTGTGGCGACTTGGCTCGTATGCCAACAGAGAGGGCTCTGCGTACCTACTGTGGCACATGTGCCAAAGGTTCACCACCACTGGCCTAACCCAAGCCTGGTGCACTCCCCTAACTCTAATATAGGGCTAAAATACCATTGAAGGGGGTGATTTTTCTGAGTAGCTTTTTCTGCACAGCTCCTCTTTTTTGCCCATTCCAAACACATTCCAACCATCGAAATCATGCCAGGACACCTCGTTTTTCTAACCCTAACCCTACCCTGGTGCATACCCCTAACCCTAATATAGGGCTACAGTTCCATTGAAAAGATAGGGATTTTGAAAAAGCCTTCCTTGAGTAGCTTTTTCTGCATGGCTCATCTTTTCTGCCCATTCCAAACACATTCCAGCCATCAAAATCATGCCAGGACACCTCGTTTTTCTAACCATAACCCAGTGATGGTGAACCTTTTAGAGACCAAATGTGGAAACTGCAACCCAAAACCCACTTATTTATCGCAAAGTGCCAACACTGCAATAAAACCTGAAAACTGAGGTTTTAGTTTAGAAAAAAGAACTCACAGCCAGTCCAAGCAATATGCAGCGCACTGACCGGCCATGCGAAAGCTCGGACGAGTTGCGGCTAATGAGTCACGGTGCGTGACTTCATCGCCTGGCGCCGCTACTCCTTTCCGAGCAGGCGCATGGCCCCTCTGTGCGCTGCTACCTGATGCTCAGCTGCTGGGGCAATGCTGGGGCGACTGGGCTCGCATGCCGACAGAAAGGGCTCTGCCATGCCATAGGTTCGCCACCGCTGTCCTAGACCAACACGTATCTGCTAAACTGCAGTGGCTCTCAGCACTGAGCCATGTGCCACTTCTCTGTTTTGAAATCATCCACTGGATATTCATTTTGTTGATGCAAGCAAGGGCTGGGTGGAAACACGGTCTAATCCTCCGGAGCAAGTGGTAGCCTGCCCAATGTTTGGGAGTTCAAGTCCCATAGACCCGTTGCACCTACTGGCCAGGGCACAGGGGGGCTGTGTCCAAACATCTGCTGAGCTCCATTACCTGCCATTGTTCTGCATCCTCGGCCTGGTGCCACTGAAATACGTTGGACTTGGATATGTAGGAATACTATCACCTGTGCCTGCCACACACAGAAGCCCAGGCTGAAAAAATGTTGGCAACTTAGTCCAGAATGAAGAATGCGAAATGGATCTAGTTCTAGTATGGGCATTGATGGAAATTGCTGTTCATCATATCTGGAGAGTACCTGACTGGGGAAGGTTGGTCTAATAGGTTTACACAAAAATTCCTGCTTCCTTCTCTGGGCCTGAATGGGGCCTATTCCATTTATCAATCTCTTTTCAAGACCAGGTGTGTCAGCTCACAAAAGAGGTGATTTTTTTAAAAAGAGGTTTATTGATCTGTTGATCAATGATTTGACAAAGAGGTTTTTAACATTCTTTGCTAACAGTTCTTAAATAATTAATAGTCTTCTTATCTTATTAACGGTCATGATAACAGCCAGAGGAATTAAGTGCTGAGCTGTTAAAAGAAATTATAATTTATGGTGTTTTTATCATGGAGATGTAACTGCATTTCTATTTAAATCCTCACATTTTGTTTCTCTAAATTTATTATTTATTTAGGAAGCTTCTATGCCGCCCCATTCGCCGAAGTTATAAATTTGCAAGTATAACTCTAAATTAGCATAAGCAAGTATTCTGAAATCTCTCCCCATTTCTGACCTCTCTTTTGATGTTGGATAACTGGACACCTTACAAGACATTGGCATTATTACAACCAGGGCCCAGTGCATCAGGACCGATTTTAGAGGCATTACCCAGGAACTACTGATTCCCATCGTCTTCCCTGAACATACGCTGAATATGTATTTTCGTTCCTTCTTGCTCTTTGTTGTTCCTTTGCTGTTCCTAATGTTGGGCAGAAAAGGCTAGCTTCAAATTCTGATATCTGTAGCTCGATTACATTCCTTGTGGGAAATCTACCAGTTTGGGAAGGAAAGGAAAAGGAAGGGGAGGGGTGTTTAGTAGTCTGGAGAGTACTTGGATGACTTCTGAAAAGGGAAATTTGATAGACTGTAGGTGGAGACTGAGTTTTAAATTTTTCAAGAGGAAATCCAGGTACTAAGGTCAGTGGCAAATAGAAAAAATCGTTTGGGAACTCTGAAGTTTCTTTTGCATTCCAATTGGCTGAACATTATGGGATGGGCTGAAACAACAAGCTCAACACTTGTTTCCTGGTGAAGCTTTCTGAATGAGGCAATTCGATTGTAGTGCGTGTTGCCCTTAAGCTTGCAGAAGGAACAGAGATGAAATAAAACAGGCTTCTCAGGCAGTCATCTGGCAACGGGAGCAAACCTTCGTCTTCCAGAATTGCTTCACAGGATACTCCAGGAGGCCAGTGCTTCCTTTGAGGAGAATTGCAAAGCTCTCACGCTCAGCTCTGAAGGGGCACCATGGCTACCGAATTGGGCTACACTGAAGCCCTACACAGTTACCGCGAAATCTTTCGTAGGTTCCCACTGAAACTGGTCCATGGGATCCCCCTGATGGAACCCATTGCTGAACAGTGGGCTCCAGTTGAAAATTTCCAAGCGCGACCGGATGACCTGGTCATCTCGACTTATCCCAAAGCAGGTGAGATACCCATGGGGAGAGACTCAGCTGGGGTGGGCAGAAGGTAGATGCCCAGGTATTTCAGACTGTAAATCCCAGAAGTTCCTGCCAGTATGGACAAAGATCAGCAGAGCTGGGAGCTAAAGTGCAAAATGTCTGGAGACTGCTGTCCTAGGGGGATGGGGGCTATAGGAGTAGGATTAGGGTTAGGGCTGGAGAAAATGGTTGGAGCCAAATGTGGGGGGGGGGAGTGGGGGAGGAGGGCAGCTTCAATCTCAGTGGAAGCCAATCTCAAAAGCTGTCGAAATGCTCCCCAACTACTTGTATTACTCTGAAAATGAGAAGTGAGTTCTGTCTTTGATGTCAAGCATTATTATACTTGAGGCATGCTTAGAAAATGGGCTGCAGATAAAGAGATGGTTTTGTTCAGCACCTTTTGGAGGCTGCATCCTTGATTGGTCTGATTTGGTTTTAGAGTTGCTCACCTATTCATGATGTTTTATGTTAATATTTCTGGGGCTTCTAAAGAGAGGTTTGTGGAAGATTTAGGAAAACAGGAGGGTGGGAGGCAGATGGAGAGTTTACATCTCTTGTTACCACATGTGATGGTCCCAGTTTGGATTGGGATCCCACACATGCTTACACACAGTGCTTTTTTTGTAAAAAAAAAAAGGTGCCGGAACTCACGACTTGGGGTCACACTTTTACACAATGGTCGTCGCCGGCAGTAAGCACTCAGCATGCGACCATACGACCGATCCCAAGCCAAGCAGCGTCCCAAGCCGAGCGGTGCCCTCACAATCAGTGCCGACAATCAGCGCTGACACACAAGAAACCTGCAGGCACTACGTTAATAATTTTTGCTGCGGATCAGCTACGCCCAACAGGGCAATTCACAATCACTTGGAAAAATCTGTCAAAAAAAGGTGCCGGAACGCTGTTCCGGTGCGTTCTATGACAAAAAAAGCCCTGCTTACACGTAAGCAAGGAAAAACGTGGGTAAGCTGCATGCTGCTTAATGGATAGTGTAGTTGAGCCCTCAGTTTGTCTGGCAGAATTATATATCCAAATAAATCATATAGTTTTACATTTTTGTATACCAAACTTCAAATTATATTATTATATGACAGACCTAGTATGGATTACAGACTGGATTTTTAACTTCAATGAAAGATTAATGAAATTAGAAATTGCAGACCTAGAAGAAGGAATACACAATCAAGTATGGGCTATAGAATCAATTAAAAAGCATTGACACCAAATAGTAGTCACGTATTTAGAGATCGTCTAATAAAAATTTGATACTCCAAGAGGAGAAGAACAAGCTCTCCAGTCTCTCCTATCATGTCCCCAGTAGAAGCATACTGGAAAACATTCTAGCAAAAACAATACTCTTATAGCCAGTGCTTTTTTGGTAAGAAAAAAGGTGCCGGAACTCATGAAATTATTTACCTTTCATACATAGTCAATCACTGTACACACACCCACACACGTCAGTTGTGTAACGAAACATCGCAGCCGCCGCAGTGCGCGCGACCACATGACCAATCGCAAGCCGAGCAGCGTCACAAGCCGAGCAGCGCCATCGCAACCAGTGCGGAAGAAGTCCGCATGCATCGGACTCGACACACAAGCAGCCCCTATGCACCATTTTAATGATTTTGCAGCCAGCCTGCTACGCTCGACAGGGCAATTCGAATCCACGTGGACCAAACATCAAATTTTCAAAGTTACTTTTAAAACTTGGAAAATCTGTCGAAAAAAGGTGCCGGAACTCTGTTCCGGTGCGTTCTATGACAAAAAAAGCACTGCTTATAGCATATTGTATATGGAGGCATTGTCAACTAACATGCATGTTAAGGCATGGCAAGAATTAAAAGTTGAAGGAAAAAATATAAAATGGCTCCTTTATCATCAACAAGCCTCAAGAGTAAAAAAGGAAATTCAACCTGGAAAGGGCATATTAAGAAATTTGACAGACTTTGAAATTGTAATTAAAATCAACCAGACCATCTCCTGGGACATATTTATAAACAGTGGACTCTTCAAGAAGAAATATCAGCCCATCAATAGGAAATCTTATGGTTGAAGGACTTAAAATTTACCACATATTCAGCACTAAGAGAAATTTGGTGGAAGATGTATTTCTGGTGGTATATTACCCTGAACGATATACAGAAAATGGACAAGAACTATAATGGAAAATGTTGGAAATGCAAAGAGATAGATGGGCCATTTTTTTTATATGTGGTGGACATGTGACAGAATGTTAAAAATTTGGAAGCGGATACATGCCGAGAGGCAGAAAATACTTAAAAATGACTTTTCAGTGAATGCCAGGAACACGTTGCTGAGTATTGTCCCAGAGACTATTCCCAAAGGTTATGTCAGAGTTATACAAACATATAACAGGGGCAAGAGTGATAATTGCCTCAAAGTGGAAAGCTGAAGACTGCTTAGCTGTTGAAAAGTGGGGAAACAAGCTAGCTGATTATGCAACAATAGCAAAGCTAACTAGTTACGTCAACAGAAGGCCAGTTGAAGAATTTAATCAAAGTTGGAAGATTTACTTTGAACAATATAATGATGGTTAAAAAATATGATTTATACAAATGTTTGTGATTTCATCTGCACCAAACCAATGTTGAGGCCTATAACTAATTGTATAGGCTAGATAAATACATGACTGAGAACTGAATGGGTGGAAAAGAAGAGAGGTTGATAGAGATCTTTGTTTATTGTAAATGTACTTAAAGGAGGAGTTGCTTGTTAAATCTTTAGAATGACCCTTGGCTTCTTTTCCCCTTATTATTATATAGCCTTTTCCTCTTCTATTGTATTTCTTGAAAACAAATAAGTGGATTTGCAAAAACAAAAGTGTTTCAGCAGGAAATGGCTCTCAATGTGGACAAAGGGAAATAGGGTGAGACAAGAAATATCAGCCTATTTTAGCTGAAAGGCCTTCCTGCCAGCATCCATGCCTTAGGAGAAACACTTCAACTTTTCAGAATGAGGGAAAAGCTGCACAAAACCCAGCAAACCCAGAAGGTTGTCTACAGACCTGAGTTTATTTATTTATTTATTTTTCAATTTATATCCTGCCTTTTTCCTACAAAGGGCTCAAGGCAGCTTACATCTCCTCCATCTTATCTCCACAACAACAACCCTGTGAGGTAGGTTGGGCTGAGAGTCTGTGACTGGCCCAAAGTCACCCAGTTGGCTCCAGGGCTGAGCGGGGACTAGAACCCAGATCCTCTGAGCCCGTCCCATGCTCTTAACCACTACACCACACTGTCTCTCCACTGCTGAGCTACTGCTTACCTTTGGGGATGCTTGGACTACCTGCAATTTGCTAGATAAAAAGGGGGCACCCTAATTATTAGTTATTTTTGGACTTTCTTCCTTTGTGCCTTTAGGTACTACATGGATGCAAGAGATTGTTGATCTGGTCCTGGCCGGTGGTGATGTGGAAAAAGCTAAGCGGGCACCTGTGTATATTCGGATCCCATTTCTAGAAATCTGCTCTCCAGGCCCTATACCTTCAGGTGAGCCCAGGAAATCCAAGTGCCAAGGTTGAGCCACAGCATTTCGGTGCCAAAGACAAAATGGCATCTACTCCCGTTCCTTCTGCAAAAGTCAACGGGATGGGCAGTTGAGTGTTTCTTCAGTACTACAACAAGGTCAGCTTGTGCTCTACACCCGAAGGCAGCAGGCCTGCTTAGCAGAGCAGAGCGTTTGACCCACAGGTCTCTCCTCCGACGGCTTTCTGCAGCCTCCCAGCATCTGCTGCCTGAAATGTCAGCCTCACTCTGTCTCATGGTAGGGCCGGCCGTGTCCCCCATCCTGCCTTCCAAGCCAAGACTGACCCTGTTGCCTGTTCGCAGGGGTGGACTTGTTGGTGAATGCGCCATCTCCGCGTGTGATCAAAACCCACCTTCCCTACCAGCTTGTTCCTAAAAGCTTTTGGGAAAAGAACTGCAAAGTAAGTGGACTTACCCTGTTCCTTCCTCCTGTCATGTTCGACTCCTCATACCTGCTCGGCAGCATCGCATGTTTCATTACTTGGTTTTGGCCCTTCGCAGATGATTTATGTTGCTCGGAACGCCAAGGACAACTTGGTCTCCTACTACTTCTTTGACCAGATGAACCTGACCCAGCCAGACCCAGGGCCATGGGAAGACTACATTCAGAAATTCATGGAGGGCCAAGGTCAGTCTGAAGGCACACCTCATCTTGAGCAGCAGGCCCTTGCTTGGATGTTAGGGCGGGTGGATTCTCTGTCCTCACATAGCTTTCGCCCCCTATGGAACTCATCTTGAACTTTGGTTTGTAAAATGAAAGCAACTTTCCATTTTTGGAGCGTATCTGTCCCAGTTTTTGTGGTGACCTGATGCAGAAAATAGCCAGGCAAGGCTCCAGGATGCTTAATAGTTATGAAAAAGTGGGAATGGTTACAGAGCTGTTATTTTTCTTAGCTCACTGTATAAAATTGCACTTTAAATCCCCATGACTTGCTTAAGGTTTATTCCTAGGAGACTTCCTTGTACTAAACTATTAAACTATTAGTTTAAACTAATAGTTAAACTATGGAATGCATAGTCTATAACCAATCCTGACTTTCCCCAGTTTATATTGGGACCTCTACATACAGGGGGTGAAGGTTTAAATTTCCCCACCAATCTGCTAAATTCACCATGTCCCACTCAGGGACTAAAGAAAGGAGAGAAGACTCTGTTAGCACCTCTTTTGGGTGGGACCTAGGGAAAAATCTTGCAGGCTGGATCCCCCATCAGGTCTACCCAGCCCTTGACTGGAGATTCCCTGTGCCTGGGTTAGAGGGGAAGCAGGAAAGGGTTTATAGTTTCAAAGGTACAAGATTCCCATTAGGACTTTGATCTTTAGCAAAATAATTGGTTAGATTAATCCATTAAAAACCCCTCAAGAAGTGCTTAAAGTCATCTCTGATTGTCACATTGGCCAACATGTTGTTTTAAAATTTAGGGTGGTTGTTGTCATTTTATAAAAAAAATAAGGTGCTTAAAAACTGCAGATGACATTCTACTAGGAGATATATTTTCTCTTGACTCTCATAAAATAAAGGTCTCTTCTAAAGCGGCATCTACTGCTTAAGAGGTGTAGAGGTTCTTTCTTTTAGAAAAAGGACAGATTCTTTGCTGTTTCACAGCAATTGTTCAAGTCCCATCCATATTTATACATATTTAACTGATAAAGGGCAAAATCCCATGTGAGTTTACTCAGGAAAACATCCTGCATCTTGCAGAATTCTAGCCAGCACAGGGGTTACGGGATGGTTTTTCTGCCTGAGCCTGGATACTGTTCCCCTTAATTAAAGGAATTCAGCCTCCAGGCCTCTCATCCCAGGAACTGCAGCCTAAGGATGTCACTGTGGGTAGGGCCAAAGTCCGAAGTCAGCAAGGTGAGAGGCACCTTCACACCCCACTCATGCGTATCCAGCATCGTTCATTCTTTCTCTCTCACACGCATCCCAAACCTCTTCCATCAAGCAACCCATTCACCTCCGTGCTTCCACCGCTGAGCTCTACCCCATCCCACACCCACCCACCTTGGATTGTTGCAGTCCCTTTTGGAATCCCTTCCGCAGAGGACTTTCCCCTCCCCATCCACATCCCATTTTTAAAAAAATGAAGGCTGGGTGTACACGCAACTGGGTGTAAGCCCTGTAGAATGCGGGGGACTTACTCACAAGTAAACATGCCTATAGGATTGCACCGTGAAGGTCTTTGGCTTAAGGATTCGTTTGATGGAGTGACGATCCACCTTCTTATTGTCTCCTATCTCATTGATTGCTCAGTTCCCTGGGGCTCTTGGTATGACCATGTCCGGCGTTACTGGGAGGAGAAAGAAAACCACCGCTTGCTGTATCTCTTCTATGAAGACATGAAAGAAGTGAGTTGCCAGGGACAGCCAGTGTGCTGTGCCCCTGAGGGACCATCCAAAAACACCTGCCCTACTTTCTTCCGTAGCAATACTGATGGGCTTTTGCCCCCATGCCCTCCTCGAGAGCTTCTGTGCACATCTGTTTGGGAAACAGGGCGTGGGTTAGACAAAGCTTTGGGCTGATCCAGCAGGGCTCTTCTTATGCCTTTATGGAGCTGCCCTTCACTTGGCATCCTCTAGATTGGCCACAATGGCGGGGGATGATGGGAGCTGCAGCCCAGCCCACACAGAGGGCAGATCCAGCGAGAGATGCTGGGAACCGTAATCCAACAGATCTGGAGAGCACCAGCTTTGGAAAGGTTGGTTTGCAGGATATTTACAGAGTATCATTAGCAAAACAGAAATCAGAAATGAACTCCTTGCCATCCAGTTTTTTAGCAGAGGGGACAAAGCAATGGAATCAGGGCAATATGAGAGAGAGGGAGAGGCTGTAAGGAGGTTTTTTCCTACATTCTTAAGATGTAAGACTGACTTGGCCGTGGTCATACATGTTTTATGTCATGTTCAGATTGGTCAGTGTCTTTTCAAAACGCAACTACAACATTAAGCTTGGCAAGATGTATGGAAAACTGGGAGGCCTCTAAGGTAGGCCTCCTCTTCCTTCTGCTTATGTCACATGTATGTGATATAGTGTGGCCCGTGTGGCATACAGTGTTTAGCCTATTGGCTTGGGACTTGAGAGATCTGGGTTCTAGTCCACGCTTGGCCATGAAGTTCACTGGGCAACTTTTGGGCTTCTCAGCCTAGCCTCCTTCGCAGGGTTGTTGTGATGATACAGTGGAGAGGAGGAGAACTTCCTAAGTCACCCTGAGTTCCTTGCAAGTGTGGAAAAAGGCAGAATGAAATGTATTGATTGATTTCTAGCCTGCCCATTACCCAAAATGACTCTCTGGGTGGCTTGCAGAGATATAAAACAACACCATACACAATAAAACAATAATATTAAAACTAGCATAAACACTACAACAATAAAATAGCAACAATAAGAAGCAAGAAACCTCACAATAAAACTCCGCAACAGTCACCATTCAAATTAAGTCAAGGGCACAGTAGCAAAAAATGCTTTCTAAAAATTACTCTGTTAAAACATTGGGCAAAGAAAAAGGTCTTCCCCTGGTGCTGTAAAGAGAGGGTGCCAGGCAGACCTCTTTGGGGAGCCGATTTCACCATCAGGGTGCCATCACCAAAAAGGCCCTTCTCCTTGTAGCCATCCTCTTTGTTTCCTTCAGAGGGGGCTCTCTAAAAAGGACCCCAGATGATGATCTTAGGGTCTGGGCAGGCACATAAAGGAGGAGGTGCTCCTATAGATAACCTGGCTCCAAGCCATTCAGGGCTTTAAATATTAATGTTAACACTATGACTTGGGCCTGGAATTCAGTTGATAACCAGTGAGATTGATAGCAAGCTGGCATTATATGTTCATATCACTGCATCTTGCAGTAGCAAATTCCATAGTTCTAACTATCTGCTATGTGAAGAAGTCCTTGCTTTTCTCTCTCCACTTCATAAGATGATGCCATAGTTCCAGGCTCACAAGAGGAGAAACATTGCTATGCTTTTTCTCCATACCATGAGTTGCAGCCATATTTTTTATTCCAGCCAACAGCTTTTCCTTTCCTGCATAAATCTTATAGCACTGTTCAATTTAATGTGTGTGTCTCCTTCTTTGTGTACTTTTCAATGTTTCACACTCTTCTTCTTGCGTATAGCCAGTGTTTGCTTACAAAGGTCATGGACTATGTTGACTCTGCAGATGCATGTAGGAAGGTTTGGCAAGAATATAGGTCCACGGTGTTATGCAATGCTCATTTGAGAAGAAACCATTTCAACATATCAAGTGCTTTTGAAATTTATTGGAAGTTCTATCAGGCACTCTCCCTTCCCTCAAAGCTATATAATCAGTATTCCTGTACTGCACATCAAGAACGTTCCCGTACACATTGTACCTAAGATAATGCAGAGTAGTGAAAATATACTTTATTGACCCCTACTGTTCTTATTTCCCAACCGTTAGTCCTGATATCAGTCCCTGGTGAACAGAGATGATCTGTTGCTCTTTGCATCTGTCCCTAGTGAACTGATGTCCCTACTTCCACTTTTTAGAGAATTAAAGTGTTGGAAGGGACCTTAGATGTCATTTAGTCCAACACCCTTGCCCAGAGCAGCATCTACAGTTTTCCTGACAGTTGGCCATCCAATCTCTGCTTGAATAGCTCCAGTGAAGGAGAACTCTTCGTCTTCAGAAACATCAAGAAGTTTATCATAATAGTTAGCTCAAATCGGTGTCTATTTTTTCATTCCTTTGTCCGAATCCTGCTCTCTGTAGCAATAGAAGCAAATTTGCTCGTTTTCTGCAGAACATTTCCTGTAGAAAAATCAGTGTAAGCAGGAATCCCCTCTTCTTTCACATGTACACAATCTGGTGGGAAGAGAAGATGCTCAGTGGCCTTGAAATACCAAGCGTTGAGAGAAAACAAACTGGAGGCAGGAACAAATACCATTTCTTGTTTTCAGATTGGCAGAGACTGCTTTTAAGACTGTGGGTAAAGTGACATAGTCAGCTGTGCAGATTTCACAGTAGGGTTAGGATAGGCTCACGTAATGACTTTTGCTATAATCTCTTTTGTGTTTTAACTGAGGACCTATTTCAATCTGTGAAATATTGGAGAGAAGGCAGAATTTCAGAGGTTTCAGAGTTTGTGTTTTTGATCTCATTTCATTTTTTCAGCCCAGGAAACTGTTGTTTTGATGTTAGACAGAGAATTTCCGAATCGTATCACCAAACTCAAACAAGTTTTTGGTGGAAGCTGTAATGCCAAAACTGGTATAAAATGGATATATGTTTATAGATTGGATAAACCCAGAAAAACCCATTAAGTCCTTTGTCTGATGACTTGTGCTCATTCAGTACTGTCTCCAGGCAACAGTGAAACTTCCACAAATTGAGCCAGGTGGTGGGGGAAGAATGAATGAATCAATTCATCCATGTAGTCGAAGAAAAACAAAAAACATAAGCAAATGCACAAAGTTGAAGGCTGAATAGGCTGTCTAAATAGTACAGAATTTCTGAGAAGGGGAACTTTCTAGTTACTTTTATTTTTTTTTTTTTTACTGTACTTTAAAATTGACCAGGAACCAAGTTTCTCTGGGCAGAGTGTGATGCATTAGAACACATACTGCAGACATTGAAATGAAAAAGAAAAACAGCACTAAATAAAACCATCACAAATTAAATTAAAGCCAGCAGCAGAACAGAGGACTGAACGCACTAAAAATAGTTCTTACAGTGTTTCAGAAAATAAAAGGTCTTTCGCCTGTGCCGGAAAGCCTGTGATATATTCTAGCTGCTGTCTACATTCTCGCTGTGTTCTTTACTGGCAAAATCCACTCTATCATCCTTCAGTGGGGAAATCCCCCTTTAATCTCTGCAATGTGTATTTTAGCAAAGAAAAGCAAAACACACATATTGCCATGAGCCGTGATGAGAGCATGATTCATATTCCTGTTGGCCATCTGTACTTTATTTATTTACAATATATCTTGGCCACTCTTCATCAGGAGGATTCCAGAGCGGTGTACAAGAGGGAAACAAAAACCGCTTCCGGATAGATCTGTGTGGCTTGGGACAAAGGCCTCCAGATGGGGTGTTAGGTAAGATGTGACTCGACACTGAACACACTTTGGATTTACGTAACTGGTTAAGCTTCATCCACTCACATTGCCATTCTGCTGCTTCGGGGAACTGCAGCTTTGACCTGCAACAGGGAATCCTGCACAACAGCACTAAAGCATGCCAAGATCAAGGGCAGGGCAACCCAGAGAATAGTTAGAGGATAAAGGAAGCACATAACAGACGGGACACAGGCACAGTTCCAATGCTGTGTGCCTAGAACTGAACGATTTTAATCCTTGGCCTTCCATCCCTGCCTGGATCACAGTCGCCGGCCACAGGACCACCAGAGGAATGGTCTGCTTGTGGTCTACCACATGTGTCTTGACTCACGAGAAGCACTTATTGCTCACGCAGGTGGCCGAGCCTGAATCTGGTGCGCTCCGGCTGCTTAGCATCCACCTCTGAGTCTGACAGTAGCTGAATGGCTGATTGCAGATCTCTCAACTGTGATGTTTTGGAGCAGGAGGGCAGGAGCTTGAGCCATTGTGTGGTACTGAGGTGGTGCTGGTCTCTCCCTCTCCCTGGGCCCTGGAAATCCCCGCTAAAGACCTTCTCTGAGGTTGTTTTTGTGACACTGGAGAAGAGCAGGTGTGGGTCTTTCCACTCTGACTGCAAGGCTGCGAGGTGGGTGCTCCAAGCGCAGAGTCTGAGCTGCATTCCAGTGTCAGAGCCGGGAGTCAGTCCATGGCCCTCTGGATGTGGGGTTTAGGTGCCATAGGATTGCTCAGCTAAACGTCCTGGCATAGCCTCCCCCAACCTGGTGACCTCCAGATGTGTTGGATTGCAACTGCCATCATTCCCGTGCAACATGGCCACTGATGAGTTATTAACACAGTGTGCACGCTTGGGTTGTTTCCAGGTTTTTATTGTGCAATGGTCAGATAGGAGAATGGGGCGTGTTGGAAAAAGGCTGGGAAAAGCTCTTTTAGAAGCAGGAGAGAGAGAGAGAGAGAGAGAGAGAGAGAGAGAGAGAGAGAGAGAGAGAGAGAGAGAGAGAGAGAGAGAGAATCAACAAATGTTAACATACATGTAGGAGTGAATTGTGTGGGTGTGTGTGGTGGGGGAGAATCCTACAGTTCCCAGCATCCCAAGGCTGGGGAATCCTGGGAAGTGTGGGGCTTTTTCTGTGTAACGATACATGGGATTGCACCCCGAGAATGTTGGTCATTTGCACAGGGACGGGGGACATTTTTTAGTTGTTTTCAATGAGAATTCTTTTATTAGAAGCAACTGACCTCTTAGCAACAAAATCCATTTTATCACTGTGGGGACAGGAAAGCCTTTGTTATTAATCCCCATTTGCCAATAAATAGATGCACATTATCTTATGAGCTGCAGGAAGAGCATACTTCTCAAACCTAGTCTAATCACTGTATGTTGCAAGAAAAGAATATTTCATGCAAGGAATAAAGAAAGACAGAGCTTTATGGACATGAAAGTGTGAAGTAAGGTGGCGAAAAGTGTGAAAACTTGATGCCTGGCCTTCCTCAGTATGTTTTTCCTTGGTAGCCCTGCTTCACATCTTTTTGTGATGTGCAGAGTTCATTCTCCCCATTAAGAAATAACCACGAGTCGCTCTCACAAAGCTAAAGTGTCATGCCTCCTCCTCCAAGTGAAACGTGAATAAGTTATTCTGGTTCTGTTCTGTTGTTTTAAACTTAGTAGGTTTTCATCTTCTCCTTTATTTCATGCTTGCGTTAGGGTTAGGGTTTCAAGATTCGTTGTGTGAACTGCCCAGAGAGTTTCAGCTACTGGGTATTCGGTAAATACGTGAACAGAACTTACATTCAGACTGAAGAGGGTTGTGACTCCCAGTGTGGAAACAAACACACGAGCATGAAAGTGATCCAAAGGCCACCTGGTGTCATTCCCTGAGCTAGAACCAGCAACCCACAGCCTCCTGCCCTCTTTCAGGCCATTCTTCAGCAGAGACAAGGTTGGGAGATCATACCCGTAATCATCCCATTCTGTCCTCTCTCCCATGCGTCTGTCCCAACCAGGACTTGGCCCGTGAGGTGCGCCGTGTGAGGGATTTCCTGGAGGTCGACTTGCCTGAGGACGTTGTGCAGAAGATAGTCCATCATACAACATTCACGGTCATGAAGGACAACCCCATGGCAAATTATGAGACCATCCCCAATCTCATTTTTGACAAGTCCAAAGGCGCATTCATGAGGAAAGGTAAGCAATATTTGTTCTCTCAGAACCCCCAAAATATGCTTCCTAGCTGCAGAAGTTCTTCTCCACACCTTAAACGGAGGAGGAACATTGGGAAAGGAAGTCTTTCTAGGCAAGGGGTGGCCATCTTGATGAGTCCACCACATTTTCCAGCCGCTTGAACTATATTTCGAGGCTCTAAGCTTAAGCACCATCAGCAGCCGCGATTGCTTACATCCTCAGTACTGGCTCAAGGTTTGGAAGGTCCTTGGGCAAGACTTGCTCAGTGGGCCTCTGCCTGCAAGGAGGGGTGAGTCCTCTCACTGCCGTTGTCGACAGCTTCTGTCACTCCTCGTCTTCTTTATCTTGTTTGCCATTGTCTGCTTAATAGGTGGACGGCCAGGGAGCAAACAGGCCGCGGCATCTTTTGCTCTCCTCACACCACCATTGTCAGCACCAGAAGCACCAGGTGGCAATGGGGGAGGCGAGGAGCAATTCCAGTGGGATATCTAGGCAGAAGGAGCGCTTAAGAGACACCGTGATGAATAAAAAAGTTAACATAGGCCATCTAATTTCATGTC
Organism: Varanus komodoensis; assembly: GCF_004798865.1. Taxonomy (NCBI): domain Eukaryota; kingdom Metazoa; phylum Chordata; class Lepidosauria; order Squamata; family Varanidae; genus Varanus; species Varanus komodoensis. Next base: position 5,444,079 of record NW_025336126.1, read on the forward strand.
CTTTTTGTAACATACTCATCTATGAATCAGTTCCATCCTGTTTCCATATTAACCTGCATTTTTTTAATAGAGGATGAAAAAGTGCGTTGAAATAATAATTTGAAATGCATTTTCTCTCAAAATCTGAAAGCATTTTTATCTGCTTTTTGAGCTGAGTACTGTATTGGAACATTGAGGAATGCAAAAGCCAATGGGTAACTCTTCTGTATTTCCTTAGGTGACGTTGGTGACTGGAAGAATTATTTCACAGTAGCTCAACAGGAGGAGTTTGATGCTGATTATCGGCGCAAGATGGAAGGAACAACATTATGTTTCCGGGATGAATTATAAAGCTTCTGTAAAAGAGGATTTAACCTGCCACTTTACCAAGGCTTCTGTTTCCAGATTATTTGCAGATTAATACCATATATACCAGCATATAAAATGACCCTTAAAACCAAAAATAAAGCAAAAATTAGGGGTCATCTTATATACCCAAATTATATAAACAGCCCAAAATATCAACCTTGTACACAAGTCACCTTATATGCCAGTATACAGGTGGTCCCCAGGTTACAACTGTTGGGTTATGAACAACCCGTGCTTATGCACAGACTGCCATTAGCCCTATATGAATATCTTTACAAAAAAGCCATGAATATCTCTAGGGAACTA